>NC_142438.1:24110454-24413068 GCF_059453495.1 Arachis ipaensis | reverse complement strand
TACGAGATAAATTCGCGACTTCGATCAGAATCGGTTTCCAGATGTGAACCTCCATGACGGCACCACCACGGCGACTGTATCCCTCTCCCTGCAACCTAGGGTTTCATTTTTGGGGACAAGATCTTCGTTTTTTTTTGGTATACAAGATCTTTGTTTTTACTTCACCATCCTGGATACTGGTGAACCTGGGTTTCTCTTTTTTTTCTCCCACTAACAAAAATAAAAAAAAATTTGGGTCCTTTTTGGATACCCAATCCTCTGCTGTCAAAGCCCACTTCAACAAGTCCAGCAACTTACATTTGAATCAAACAATTTTGGCTAATTGGCTCAACCACCGCTAACATAAAGCAGCAAGTCCTGCAACACAATATCAGGTGTCGATCTCATACTCAAATAGAGAGAATATCTATAAATCTGTATCAACTTGCATCTGTATAGTAAATCGACCCAATATATACATGTTATAATTAGCGCCTTGCGTACTCATGTAATATATTCGAAAAGATTACATTCAAAAGATTGGCTAGCTAATTATCATGTAAGGCTATCATACTATATATATATATATGATATCTGCCGGCACGCTTGGTTTCTTCAGGAATGTATAGTTCATCCTGGGAAATATTAGGTATTTCCCAGTTGTCTATAGCCTGATTGATATCTTCGAAGCATACTTCCTCTTCGAAGATGTTATGTTTTGGAGAGAGTTCTTTAGGACGAGTAAGGTAATCAGGGAGAGAGTTTGAGATTCCTTGAATATATTCAATTTCAAAATCAAAAATACTTAAAATTGCTTGCCAACGGGTAAAAATATGTTTAGATGCAAGATTTTTTACATCTTTTTGTAAAATGTATTTGGCAGATTTACAATCTACCCTGACTAAAAATTTTTGGTTTAATAAATCAGATTGGAATTTTAAAATACACAAAACAATTGCCAAAACCTCTTTTTTTATGGTTGAATATATATATATATATATATATATATATATATATATATATATATATATATATATATATATATATATATATATATATATATATATATTTACAATCTACCCTGACTAAAAATTTTTAGTTTAATAAATCAGATTGGAATTTTGAAATACACAAAACAATTGCCAAAACCTCTTTTTTTATGGTTGAATATATATATATATATATATGTATGTATGTATGTATGTATGTATGTATGTATGTATGTATGTATGTATGTATCCGAAGTGGACCTAGGAAGAATTAAGGGAAAGAAGAAAGTTATATTTAATTAAAGTTAGAGATGCAGATGATAATACAAAAAATAGATGAAGTTAGATGTGACAATAGTCCACACGCAAATATATGTTATGTGAGATGAAGTTAAATGTGGCGATAGTCCTCACACATATACAGATAATGCTTGAAATACAGAAAAATATAAAGACAGAAGATGTTTATTCAAGAAAGATTGAAGAAGACAGAAAAACTTACAAAAGATTTCAGGGATTCTCTCTCTAGTTTCTCTTCCTAGAATTTGTGTATCTACAAATTCTACCTCAGAATGTTTCTAAAGCCTGATTTTTTAAACCTAAATTTTACTGTTTTTACAGTATGGGTAATGTTGACCTAAACTATAGCTACAATAAAGGTTGATAATTTACTGTTCAAATAGTACAAATTTATTTCATAGATTATTTCTATAGTATCTAGGACACTTAATATTCTTTTAAATCGATTCCAAAGCAATCATCTTTATTTTGGTTGTAGTCGCTTGAAGACTCTGCTAAAGAATTGGGGTCTTGTTTTCCTTCTTAAGTATTTTGTGTTTGGATTAGCTGCAAGATGTGCTCAGATTTTTGGTAAATAATTCTTTAAATTAAGACCCTGTTAGAGCTACTGCAATCTAGATCTTTTAATTGAGGAAAACAGAAGTTTCTTGATCTATGGCTTTGAAAAATTTAGGATTTTTTGAACTACTTCCTAACTTCATCAGGATGAGCCATCTTTGGATCAAATTGAATCCACCATTTGAAATATGCGTTTCTTTAGAGCATTGGAGGTGCTTTTGGATGTTCTTTGAGATCCCTTGAATATATTTAATTTCAAAATAAAATATGCTTAAAATTACTTGTCATTAGACAAAAATATGTTTAGATGTTAGATTTTTTTTACATCTTTTTGTAATATGTCTTTAGCGAATTTACAATTCACTCTGATTAAAAACTTTTGATTTAATAGATTAGATTGAAATTTGGTAATGTATAATACTATTGCCAAAATCTCTTTTTTGATTGTAGAATAATTCTGTTGAGAATTATTTCAATATTTAGATGTAAATGCAATGATGCACTTTTTACTGTTTAGTTTTTGTTTTAATATGCCACATATTTTAAATCTGAGATATTAGTTTCAACAATTTTAAAAGTTTGTGGAATAGGAAGGTAAAGACAAGGAAGTTTCTTGACACAATTTTGAAAGTTTATGCTTTCGGATGTTCTTGTCTTTACCTTCCTGTTCCACAAGCTTTCAAAATTATTGAAACTGATGTCTCAGATTTAGGATATGGTGGCATATTAAAACAAAAATTAAATAATAAAGAGTGCATCATTGTATTTACATCCAATCATTGGAATAATTCTCAATAGAATTATTCTACAATCAAAAAAAGAGATTTTAGCAATAATATTAAGCATTATCAAATTTCAATATGATATATTAAATCTAAAGTTTTTAGTCAGAGTAAATTGTAAATCTGCTAAAGACATATTACAAAAAGATGTAAAAAAATTTGGTATCCAAATATATTTTTTCTGATGACAAGCAATTTTAAGCAATTTTTTATTTTAAAATTGAATATATTCAAGAAATCTCAAAGAACATCCGAAAGCACCTCCATTGCTCCAAAGAGATGCATATATCAAATAGTGGACTCAATTTGATTCAAAGATGACTCACCCTGACAAAGTTAGAAAATGGTTCAAAGAATATCCTAAATTTTTTAAAGGCATAGATAAAAAAACTTATGTCTTCCTCAATCAAAAGGCTCAGAATGCATTAGCTCTAGCAGGGTCTCAATCTAAACAATCATTTACCAAAAATCTACAGCATATCTTGCAGCTACTCCAAGCACAAAATACTCAAGAAAGAAAACAAGATCCTAATTCTTCAGCAGAATCTTCAAGTGACCACAACCAAAATGAAGATGATTGCTTTGAAATCAATCTAAAAGAAGATTAAGTGTTCTAGATACTGTAGAAATAATCTATGAAATAAAATTGTACTATTTGAACAGTAAATTATCAACCTGTATTGTAGTTATAGTTTAGGTCAACATTTCCTGTATTGTAGAGACATAAAAATTTAGGTCTATAAAACCAGACTTCAGAAATATTCTGAGGCAGAATTTTTAGATACACAAATTCTAGGAAGAGAAACTAGAGAGAGAAGCCCTGAGATCCTTTGTAAATTTTTCTATCTTCTTCAATCATTCTTGAATAAACATATTCTATTTTTACATTTTTCTGTATTTCAAGCATTATCTGTGTAACGACCCAATTTCTGGTACGTCATGATCATACTAGAAACTGAGCGCTACCAACTTGTCTTCCTAAATATTATCTATTATTTATTATATGAGCCTGATTCGTTGTTAAAAGCGTAGTTATTTTACGAGGTACCTTTTTTTTGAAAACATTTGGACTATTAAACGGAATCATTCACAATCAATTCTCAAATAATAACAGAAACAACAGTTATAAACAACCACACTTATACATATTTCAAACAATTAATAATATTCAGTTATGCAGCCTTTATTAGAGTAAAGATCTTTAGTTAGAACACCCCTAGATATAGCTAGATAATAACTATACACATATACATACATACAACATCTCAGGCCCTGACCTGTTCAAGAAGTCCATAAGCTGGCACCCAGGCTAGCCTAGACTCTTCACCCACCTAGTCCCTCTAAACTACTAATGTGAGGGAAAGTACATTCTAGGTCTTCAAAACTCAAGTCAGGTGGAACGTCATCAGCGAACTACGGAAGGGTACTCATGCTTCCATCTGAAGGGAGAAGGGAGAGAGAAGGGGTAAGAACTGGGGAGTTCTTAGTAAGGTCGGGGTTATTAGTTAAGTTCATTAATTCTGTGTTGCTTAGCAGACAAATAGCAGAATACAGAGAAGCAGTAAATAGAAGATACAGATAAATAAAGAAATTAAGAAATCAGAAAGTAGAACACAACAAAGAATACAAGAAAATAAAACACAGACACAAAGAATAGAATACAAACAAAGAAATCAAACATTCATACAACAATCATAATAGAGGAAATGCACAACCAAGTATGATGCATGTCTGTCCTATGCAGGCCATGAGCTCACGTGTCGGTTTACACCCTGTAGCCTGACATTACCTAGGAACTAGTCCTAGATATGGCTTATTCTCTGTAGGTGAACTTCGGCCTACAGAAATAGCACTCCTGTAAGTAAACTTCGGCTTACAGGAATAGTTCAATCACAACACAACAACTTTCTATAGGTGAACTTCGGCCTATAGAAATGGCACCTCTATAAGTGAATTTCGGCTTACAGAAATGGCGCCCCTGTAAGTGAACTTCGGCTTACAGGTATCACAACTCTCTGTAGGTGAACTTCGGCCTACAGGAGCAACACCCTGAGATACACAATTGATATTCACTATAGGTGAACTTCGGCCTACAGGAATAACAATGCTCTGTAGGTGAACTTCGGCCTACAGGACCTCTAGGGCCAACAGAAAAGCAGCAGATGAACATACAATAGAATATCATGCCATAAGACTTAACTCTTTATCTTTATCCTCTTTTCCTCTCTTCTCTTTGACTTTTGATTCTGCACTTGTTATCTTCTTTATCATCTTTCCACAATCATAAATCAAGCATCACAACATCTTAGTGATCTCATTTCATAATTCTCTATATACATCACAACATTACAATAGCACACTACTATTTAGCTTTTAATTCCCTCTCTTTCTAACATGATTACAAGCTTCTAAATCTTGTTTCATTACTTTACATACTTCTATACCCTTTCTTATACCTTTCCTTAGGTATTTAATAAAGAGAATTAGGAAATTCTAGACTCAAAACTGCTTTCCTAAAGCTTTTAGAGAAAACTGCCTTTTTGTCAATATTTTAATATTAAAATAATAATATTTTATTCAACTTTCAAAAACTGTATTTTGACCCCTGAATTTTTTGGAAACTGCATTTTAACCCCTTAACTTTTAATATTTGTACTTTGGCCCCGTAACTTTCTATTAATTAACATTCAACTCCAAACTTTTTAATAATTGTATTTTGACCCCAAAATCATCAAAATAAATGTTTTCACATCCTTCCAAAAACCAAAAACATTTTTCCAAAAGTTCATCAGATTTCCACTTGATTTTCAGCTAGTTTTTCAATCTTTTCAGTAACCGATTTTTACCTGATTTTTACCAAACCAAAGAGTAGTATTTCAGCCATCAAATACACATCAAATAATCATCAGATATCATGAATTTCATGGCTATAAAGCCACGTTTTCCAGCAATAACAACAGCAACTTCAAAACCATCATAAAGTTGATTTTCAAGCATTAAACAACAAGATTTCATGACCAAACAACCACACAAATACTCAAAATCAAGCCTCAAGCAACAAGATCTGATTTAACACTTCAAGAACACAACCAATTATTGATTAATTTACCAAACCTTACCTCCTTTGCAGCTGTCAAGAATTGAACCAAGAACAAGCTTCCAAACGCACTTTTACGCCTATTTTAACATCAAAAATAACTTTAGAACCATATGAACCATGAAGGCTGAAGCTTCATGATGATGAAAAGAAGGTTTTCCTCACCTCAATACAGCTAGAAATCACATTTTCTTAGAGCCTATGGTGATTGAACAAGAGATCCTAAGAGAAAACATGAAGAAAACATCATTAGCTTGAGTTTCCACCATGGCTGAAACTTCAAAGAGGAGGAGCAACCATCATGCCTTGATTTACTCCATGAAAATTGATATAGAAATGAAAAGGAGGAAGAGGTGAACACTTTGGTCGGATTAGATTTTTGATAGGGGTTTTAGTTTGAGAAAGAACGGAGAAAGAAGTTTAAGCTTTCATGGAAGTTCTCTTAGTTTCTCTCATGGAATTTTCGAATTTTAGCTTGTCTTGGAAGAAAAGGTGATGGTAATGATGAGTCTTAGGACCCATGGGGTTAGGATAAGCATTATCCTAAAGTTTGGTGTAAAAATATCTCAAGAAAGGATAATTGCTGAAGCTAGATGTATTAGAATACAAGCATTTTTTACTTTTTCCTTAAGAAAGCTTTGCTTGGAGAGCAAGAAAGGAAACATGTGGTGGCTAACTCTGGGAGAGCCACGTGTCACAGGGTGCTGACTCATCAGAGTTTAATAATAAAATATCAGTTTGAAGATAATTACTAAAACTAGATACATCAGATTACACTACTAAAGGATAAGCATGAGCGTTAATAGTATAAATGATACTAGTAACATGATAATCATGAGAATAAACGATATATGATGAAGCATTAGCATTGCTAAGTTCATCTAAGAATGCCGGTATTATCGATTACCGGTAGATTTCTAGCTCAGTTATTATATTACTAAGCATAGATCAACATTAATCACAGTAGAGAATATAATAATATAATTTTTCTCTCAAAATTCGGGACCGGCTCGTCACAATGAGACTAATCACAAAAATCAGAATTTTGAAATTTGGACCCGAAGTGGTTCAAAAACGCAACTTTTCGCGACGTGCCTGCTTAGATTAGGAGAGGTGTCTGGTGCAGTCAAGCTGTTGACTCAACAGCTTGATGACATAGCACCTGTGCAGTGGAGGTGCTTATATGCACTAAAATTTCTAAAAATTCCATAAAAATTCCGTTTGATTCCGAAAAAGCGCCGTTTCTTCAAGGCTAGGCCATTACAATCTGCATATGTGTGCGGACTACCGCCACATTTAATTTCATCTCACCTAACTTGCATATGTACGCGGACTATCATTGCATCTAACTTCATCTATTTTTTATATTATCATCTGCATCTTTAACTGTACATATTCTTTTAATTGAACATAACTTCCGCCTTTTCCTTCATCCCTCCTAGATTCATTTTGGATTTTTCTGGTATATATATATATATATATATATATATATATATATATATATATATATATATATATATATATATATATATATATAAAGTTAATTCTATGAAACTCTTAACACTAACTCTTAATTTAACTTGAGTTTTAACAATCTAATTAATTAATCATGATAAAACTGTTTTGCAAATGATAATATTAAAGAAGTTTCATCATTTTAATTTTTTTCACAAACTACACATTTATTAAATAGTTTTAGGCATGTATAGAAAGAAAAAAATCTCAGAAATTAAAAAAAAAATTTAAGAGGCAAAAGGAGTTATTCCATTAAAATAAAAGATACAGTTTTTTTTAACAACTGTGCTACGTTACCAAGATTAAATCTGCCAATATCTGCCAAAGGTAATTGGGTTGCTTCACAAGGCCCAGTTTTTAAAAAAACACATCCTAAATTAACCCAGTTAATCCTAATACCACTTGTTTACCCCTATAACCCTACTTTACCCCTTTTTTTCCCTTGTTCTTACCGTTGAGACTCACCCCCACTCCATATCTCCACTTGCAGCGCCGCATAGCACGCCGGATTGCCGTCTTCACCGGTCGCATTCGTCGACGGAGTCAACGCCGCCGGGAAAGCAGTTGCCGCCACTAACAAGTAAGGTCCCACATCCACCAAAGTGACACCCAGCGCGGCTGCATGTTGCCGTCGTGGAGACACATCCTCACGAGAAACCTTCATTGCGACTCCCTCCAGTAGCTCCGCCACAAGAAATGCTGCGGTTGGACTCTTCTGGCCTCGTGGAGACATTAGCATCCTCACAACTTGTTTGCTGCTGCATCGCCCTCCCAGCGTCGATCCCTGTCTCGAGTTCGAGCCCCCTTGTAGTGTCTCTTTCCTCTGACACCAGTGCAACAACAACAGGTAAGTGGGTCTTCAAGGTTTTTGCTAGTTGCTGGTTCTTGGGTTCATTTGTGAACATTATATTGGAGTTGAGATTTAGACAACAATGGTAATGTGTCTATTGCATGTTCCATTTAGAAAAATAGAAACATATCGATTAATATGCTTATTGTTGATATGGTTCCCTGTGTTAATATGGTGGAGGATGCTGTGCCTAACTATATGAAAAAAATGATGTTGTCATGATAGTTACGCTGATATGATTTTTTTTTGGACGGATTTTGACTGTGATGTGGAATTTGGAACATGTTTGTGGTCCCCTGCTATATTATATTGTTGCCATTCGCATCCTTTTTGTTCCCCTTCTCCCATGTTTTGGTCTTAATTTTTTTTAAATAATTGAGTGATTTTTTTAATTCAATATATGTGTCGGCGAACCCGATCAATATTTTAATTTGTTGAGCTTATCCCTGTTAAATTACTCACCACCTATTATAAATAACAATTTAAATCGGTGTTGATGAGCCTTATGACAACTCCCATGTAATATGATACATTTGATTCTTCTATATGTAACTATGTATGTACTATCTTTGATGAATTATCTTGCCATTGTGTGTCTCATTACCTTAATTTATGGGGACTTTACCTCAGATGTGTCTTCTCATTCCACTTTACATTTACAAATTAACTTGAACTTTTACCTCAGATGTGTCTTTTCATTTTTCTAAAGCTTAAAGTTTTGCAGTCATGAATTTGTAAGTATTTAAAATTTATGTTGAACTAGAGTGAGTTTAACTACAGCTGAAAAGTATTGAAATATTTTAAGAACAAAATAAAATGTATAATAAAATAATGTAAAGCATCGATCACGATGTTGTATGTGTTAATTGATTACTAGTTTGTATCATATGTATTGTTCTCTATTAATGGAATGGCATTTAGTCTTAAAGGTGATAGCATACAATTTCATTTGGTTATTATTTTTTTTCTTCTAGTATTGAAAGCATTGATTCATGCAAGTGTATTAACAAGTGAAAGATTGGTCAATAGTTAGTAAAGATACTTGTTGGAGATTCTAGACTCGTTCAAGCCAACCACCGATTTCATGTCTTCTACGTCTCTCCATGGATCTCATTGAACTCAATTCCTGTCATCATGTACCTAAAAATGTTTTCAAGATGTTCCATAATTGAAGATGTCTCACTAAGAAAGTCAGAAACTGTGAATTAAGATGTTTCTTGTTGGCATGGTTCCCTGCACTAAGATTATTTGTTATGCTTTTTTCACTTGTGACAGGTTCGTAGAATTTGTAATCTATTTATAATTCTGGAAATATTGATGTGTTCACATATGTTACTGGTGTCTTTAGCGGTACATAAATTGTCTAATTAATAAATATGGTTACTGTGTGTCTTTTTGTCGTTGTATTTGAGTCTACTTTAATCTAGATAATAAAAAGCTGAAGCATTGTTTTCTTTGGGGCTTAGTTGTGTTTTGTGTTTTGTTTAATTATCTAGTGCTTATCTATATTTCATCATGTTCTTGTACCGCTTACTTAGTTGAGTTCGGGGAAGAAAACACAAGTTGGAACCTGGACAGAATTTTCAAACTGTTGCAAGAAAACGACAGCAAGACATGGGAAAGTTGGTATTACATCATTCAGAAACTTGTGTTTCCTTCTATTTTAGCATTGGTTTGATTCTAAAGGTCTTGGTTTATGTTGATAGAAATTATTGGAGACACGGTGTTCACCATGCTACATCGCAGAATTGTTCCACGATCTGGAAACAAACCAAGCCCAAGCAAAGCTAGATGAGATAGAAGAAATTGGTTTTAGTTTCCTTAAGCTAGTACCAAAGTGGAATGTTAAACAAAGCATAATGGTGATGTTGGCCAAGGCTTACGACACTGAAACAAGCACCTTGAAAGTAGGTGATGGAGTCATCCGCATTGGGGCTGAGCTGTTCCGTCTTTTCGGAATTCCGCCCGGTGGTGAGTATACCTTTAACTGTTAAACATCATTTTATTGGGTAAAATGGTTTTGGTCTCCGTGGTTTTACCTTTATTATTCGTATTCAGCTAGTCCTTTTACCCTATTTAATACACATGTATGTTGCAGTTGATGACGTCCCACCATTCGACGCAGGTAATGCTGACCATGTGTCGATAAAAAGAAGATTTCACCGGTTAAATACTATACAGCTGAGGCGTTTTGTTAACCAGTGTGCTATGGATACTAAAGATGACAGGATGGAGTTTAGGAGGCATTTCATCCTGCTCATGTTGAAGATGTTTCTGTGTCCGACTGTGCAACACGTCATCTCGCCGTGGCACATCAATACAATACTTGATGTATCTAATCCCAGGAGATTTCATTGGCAATTGCATATTTTCAAATCATTAGAACAAGCAATTAGGAAGTACCAGAGTAAAAATAACAAGTCTTGCGAGGGCTGCATGTTTGACTTGCTGGTAACCTTTTTAATTCAAAATGCATTTTAATCTGACTAACCCTTACATCCCAAAAAATAAGTTCTGTATGAAATATCCGCAGATGTTGTACTTCCAGAAGCTAAAGCATGGTGACCTCAAAAATTGTCAAGAACCTCAGCCATGGCTTTCTGCATGGATTACCAAGGATCTTAGTGCCATGGCATCAACTATTCAACCCGAGGTATTTACTCTTCGAAGCTCTCTTTCTCTTGTAATTAACTGCAAGTACCCTTTTGAAGACCTGACATCTATGGTTGTGCATTGGATTATTAATGACTTTGATTTGTCAGTTATGGCTGTGTTTTTTCATATAACCATATTTTGATGTGTTAGTGCTGGATGTGGCTTTATTTGTATTTGTCTTCTGACTAGTTGATGGCCCTAAATAGGCTTTTAGCGAATCCGTAGGAAACGATGGTGTGGTCCTAGAAGGTGCTGCAAGGGAGGACACAATGGGCGCAGGTCTTAACAAAGAAGACGCAGACTACACAATGAGTCCTGATGGGTACAAAAAAGTGAGTTAAGATGGCTATGTAATGAATCTTTTATTTAGATTTGTAAAATAAAAATAAAGAGCCTGTTACAGCTTATTTTTTTTTACCTTGGGCTGCTAAGTTCATCTTTAATATTCCTTAAAGAGAAGATGTATACATTTAATTTGTGTTATTAGTGTGAATTCTAGGCACTATGTGCTTGTTGGAAATGAATAGCTTGGTGTTGTAAATTTAGGGATCTGATCGCAGAGAGGGTGATGATGATGACGATGACGACGAGCCCATTGCGAAGAGACTACGTCGTAAACATGATTTGAAAAAGACACCTCAATCTTGTATGACAGAAGGAAAGACCAGCACAACGAGAAGACAGACAAAACAAAGAACCCAAATGTGAGTAAGATGTGGCAGTTTAATAATTTGTCTGTTGCATGTTTCAAACCTAGCACACGAGCACGGGTCTAATATATGTTTAAACAAATAACTGTTGTTGCCATTTCTCGAAAAAAGATATATGTTATGCTGTATTTAGTTTATCTTGTGTTGATTGAGTGATGTGAAATCACTTTGATATTTTTTGTGTACCATTTTTTTTGATGCTGCGATTTCAGGGATCCGACATGAAGGCATGAGTTATTAGCACCACTGTGATAAGAAATGATCACACAGTTGCTTTCGACGAGGATGACGATGATAACCAATCCATTGGCAAGAGAATCCGCATCAAAACTCAGAAAAGAAAAACACAACAGCTAAAAAGGACAGAAGGGGAGAACATCGGAACAAGCCTCCCGAAAACATCAAAGCAACCAATCGAGATGGATGAAACTGAACCAAAAACTCCGTCAAGAACCTTGATTGACTATTCAGGAATATTCTAGTGAATTTTTTGACAGGCAAGTGAATAGTAAATAACTTTGTTTCCATCAATAGTATGTATTGTTTTTCACTTCTTCTCTTTAAAATTCATATAGGTTGATTGCCTCACATGGTTAATTTTGAAACAGGCATCCTGACATCTTATCACAGTGAGATCCGGAGTGTGAAAGGCTATGGGTAGAAATCAAGTGACGTTACCCATTGAGAGCAATTAGCATCGACCCGATACAAACAATTATTCCGAAAGGGTCTTCAGTTCACACACCGAGTCCACAACGTCCATCATTCTCACTTGGGATGACGCAGATCTTCAAAACGCCCACACCATCCCCCCCTCGACCCATTCATCCATTACTTAGGGGACGAAAACTCACTGAGCGAGACGAACCAAGAATCAGAGGATGGGCTGTGGACAGATCTCTTGCTAGTCAGTAGAAAGTCGCGTCGTATGAGGATAGACCACACCTAGTGCTGAGAAGGGAGGACTTGTGCATGCTGAGGTCATGTGCTTGGCTCAATAACAATGTATGTAATCCAAAAACTTGTTAATCAAATTTTTTTAGGCATTCTATTTTATGGATAATTAATTTTTACATTCTGGTTAAGTAGGTCGTGCACTGGATGTGTTGCGCATTCAATGACTCAGGGTTAAGAAGATTCACACGTGACTTCTACTGCGTGTGTATAGGGATACTGGTAAGGACACTTCTATATGAATAATTTAAGTAGATTAAACCTTTTGAACAATTGCATATTCGTCTTTGGACAGGAAATGGTATTGGTCGAAAAGAATGTAATGCAGTTTCAGGACGGCCCAAATCCGGTGTATGTGGGATTAGGGGAAAACTTTGGTGTTGATACAAGGTATTTTGACGAGGTAATAGTTTCAAAGAGAAAATGAGTAAGTCTGTTTGTCATTTGAGAAATTATTATTTTCATTTGCACCTGAACAATGGATATGTGTTTTCCTTTATAAGTCCACGTAAAATGCCTAATTACAGTTGCATAATGTTGCAGTGGTTTTTTCCTGTATGTATCACCCGTCACTGGTGGGTGTATGCGTTCGATGTATCCAGGAAAAGACTGTTTGTACTAGATAGCATACCCAATAGACCACAAGATACATTCCGGAGCAGGCTAGAAGCATATGCGGTACCACAACATCTCGTCACCCTTAGGCTTTATCTAATCCTTATTATTGTATTATGTTTAAGTGTTTTCAATGTGGTTTAGGCGAGGCTCATTGAAGACATAGCACAGGTGGCCATCCCCACTTATAAGCCCACTCAACAAGGGCTGCCTTGCACATATGCCTCTGTTCCAGTACAACCAAATGGGTGAGTCTCCCTCAAAATCTTCAAATGTTGTAATCATTAAGTTTCATTTCGATTTTTTTCGGTTCTCATAATACAATCTGTTGTTTCCATTCACATAGTTTTGATTGTGGGGTGTATGCAATAAAGTTTATGAAGTACTGGACTGAAGGCGGGAATCTGAATGACTGGAATTATGTGAGATTCCAAATTCTAGCTCTAGTTAACTGATTTTTTACACACATGCCATTGTCTGTACCTACATGCAGTTACTTAACTTTGATTTTCACATGCAGGACACTATCAAGTTATATAGGTTGGAAATAATGCTTGATATCATCCTGTCACAAAAATTCAGTCATTAGAAATGCTCTGAAAGCTGTTGGCAGCACTGAATAACCTTTTGTGCGCCGCAACCAACCAAAGAACAAATATAAGGAGGTTAGGACTCCGTTCACAGCACCTGGGACAAAGAGCATGCTTCGGCGAGCTGCAGGGATGCAAAAGAAACAGACAAGCAAAAGAAGATAAATATAGAAAGAAAAAGGCTGTACATTACATTCTTGTTTACTTAGGGCAGGGTTGTCCTCACATTGTGAGATATATTTTGTTGGGTCTAAATATTTTCTTTCTTTTACACAAAGAGGTATTTTGTTTTGGATTCTTGTCCTTTACACGTTGGTCTTGGATAATTTTATGCACAAGCTGAACAACTGATACACTTTGGAATATTTTGGTTACTAATTGTCAAGCATGTTCCAGTTTGAATGACTTCTATTTTTGTATTCTCCATTTATGTTAGCAGTGTATTGTTAGTCACGTGTTGTTCGTAGGTGCTGGAAAATGGAACTGTTTGCTTATGGAACGGCCTTGATGTGGACGTGTCCTTAGATGGAGGTGTCTATCTTAGTCGTGTACTTTTGACAGGTGTGTCCTTTTGGCGGATGTGTCTTTTGAATGGATGTGTCTTGTTAACCATAGATGTGTCTTTCATATTTTTTCGGATGTGTCTAGATTTATATGGATGTGTCTTCTGCCACATGTGTCTTATAAGAATGTGTCTTTCTCGTGTTTGCATGTAATTGCATATGTGTCTTCCATGTTCCTGCCTAATTTCACAGATGTGTTTGTTTGGATGTGGCTTGTTAACCACATATGTGTCTTCCATATTTCCGTGGATGTGTCTAGGTATATATGGATGTGTCTAATACCATACGTCTGTTATAAGAATATGTTTTTTTTTTTGTGTTTGCATGTAATCGCAGATGTGTCTTCCACGTTACTGCCTAATTTCACCGTGACTTCTCTGAAGTTGTCTAGATCTATATGGATGTGTCTTCTGCCACATGTGTCTTATAAGAATGTGTCTTTCTCGTGTTTGCATGTAATTGCATGTGTTTTCCATGTTCCTGCCTAATTTCACGAATGTGTTTGTTTGGATGTGGCTTGTTAACCACAGATGTGTCTTCTATATTTTCCTTGGATGTGTCTAGGTATATATGGATGTGTCTAATACCATACGTGTGTTATAAGAATGTGTTTTTTTCTGGTCTTTGCATGTAATCGCAGATGTGTCTTCCATGCTACTGCCTAATTTCATCGTGACTTCTCCGAAGTTGTCTTAGCATGGATGTGTCTTATACATGTCGATATATTTTTAAGTTACGATAGCATGAAGGTTTCAATGAAGTCCTAATTGATTCATTATGAGGCATAACTCACACCTTTTTTTGGATAGTAACCGTAATATTAAGAAATGCAGCCTAATATCAAAAAACTCATTAAGTAATGATATATCCTCAGCTTAAAAATGTGAGTTAAATAAAAAACCTGAATACTTTGTCAAAAGATAAGTGGAAAAAAGTAAATACTAAAGAAGGCAAGTAAATACTAAACTTAGAGGTTGTGTACTCACGCTGAAATTGTCTTTCAATTGTAGAACTTGATGAACAGGGGACAACTCCTTTAGAGTCTGCAGCATCATCTTCCAGATCCTTCTGCTCCTTGTTCCCAAGCACGTTGTCATACTCATGCACGAACTGAACCAGTCCACTCTTGCAATGCAAGTAACCACCGAAAAAGGCATGCATACTCTCACTTCGTTGAGTACTTATCATACCTACCCAAAATTCACCTTGAAAATAGATTGGAACCCACATTTGACGTTCGTCATAAAGGTCTACAAAACCAACAGAAAAAAAGTAATAATCACTATAATGAACAATTAGCTACATCACAACACACACCTACAGACTTAGTGAACTAAGTATTTTCAAGAAAAAGCTTCCATAAAAAACCTACTATAAAAGAAGAATATAAGAGCACAATACAGAACGAACCTGATAGCCATCTGTTTTGCTCTAAGTTAAACTCAGCAATGAATGCAGACCAATCCTTCTCGAAAGATTCCACAGACCTGGCATTCCAAACAGTGCCATGCATTCTATCATTTATTTCTCTGTACCGAGCATATCCTCCAAGCTTATGCGGTATCTTCTTCATTATGTGCCATATGCACCATTGGTGGTGAGTATCTGGAAGGACATTCCTAATAGCACCAAACATGGATTTGCACTGGTCCGTGATGATGGCCTGTGGGGGAGATTCCATGCACCTCAACCATTGCTTAAAGGCCCACTCAAAGCTACGAATTTCCTCATTTTCCAGCAAAGCACATCTGAGCAGAGTGGACTTGCCGTGATGGTTGACACCAACAAAAGATGCAAATGGAAGTCCGTGCCTATAATAAATCTAGCCAAAATTAACAAAAGCATGCTAAATGTGAAATTCATTAAACCTTTGAATAGAGGCAAAATATACTAACATACTTATTTTTACTGTACGTTGTATCAAACGATGCCACGTCACCATAATATTCATAGGAAGCCCTGCATCTTGCATCTACCCAGAGCACACTTTTAAACTTGTTAGCTTCGTCTACATCAACTGCATAAAAGAAATTCGGGTTGATATCTTTCATTCGCATGAAATAGCTAATCATTTCCTTCACATCTGCGTTTCCATCAGCACAGTGCAGATTGCTCGTAATGTAGTTCCTCACATCCTTTTCTGAGTAACCTAAATTCGACGAGCCACCAACCTCGTTCGCCAGTGCGAGATAAGTCTTGTTGGGCCGTATGCCAGCCTCATCGTTGTTCTGAATCACACACTTGGCATGCATGGTCAGTTCCCTGTACTCAGTGTAATGCATAACTTGCTTGGTAGAACACAGGTGGGTGTGCTTCAGTTCTAATGTGGAGACCATCCAATTATCCTGCTGCCTATCAAGCATCACGTACATCCTTGCTTTGCATTCAGCTGTTGTTATTCTCTTTACCCGAGTTGCTGCCTTCACTCGAGACTCCCGATAACCTTCACGACTACAGTGTAACAATTGGTTAATGGGTATCTTTGAATCCGTCCTGGTCTTGTCAAAGTTGGTATTCCTAATCCTAGTCACGAAGCCAACTTTCTTTGCATAATTAGAATAAAACTCTTGTGCCCGCTGCAAGGAAACAAATCTCAATCCTACGTACGAAATTTCATCTATTGGAATTCTAGTGTGATCGGGTAACTACAAAGCCATTCAAAAAAAATATCATTCAACACAAAAAGTACTCAACTAATTAAAATAAAAAATACCTCGCTTCTTTATTCAGCAAAATAAAGAATATTTCACACCTCATTATTCACTGCCATTGCATCGTCCTCTACTTGAATAATGTTTACAGATTCTTTCCCCTGAAATTGATATCCGAGGACATATCAACAAAAGACATATCCATCCACCGTTTGACACTCACAAGAACTCTTCCACCAACCACTTATCCATTGATATCACCAACTAATAAACAATCGAAACTAAACTGGTATAGAACAAACATTGATCAAAGTTGCAAACATCAATTAAATATGGTGACCAAACAGAATAATAAACCATATGAAAATGTAGCACCATTCTAGCATAGTTGAAAGAAAGATTATCCACACAATTCCTAATTAAACAAATGAAATCACAATTCTTCCAACAAAGCACATCTCTGTTAATAACTCAACAACAAACTAAAAAACAAGTTACACATAAACATAACCAAATATATTTCTACCCCACAAATTACCTTGTCGACATGTTGTGTGTCATCTTCACTAATCGATGGAACATTAACGTCGCAAGAATTATACTGATCACTATCATCATATGCAGTGCTGTACGATGCTTCTTCATAAATTGCTTGGTCCGTCGACATTATGTGGTCCTCGTGCATTCAATGAAGACACATGTACCTTACCGAAGATGGTTGAGGAGAAGAGGGTTGCATGACACCTCCAAAAACACACGTCGCAGTTCTCTTCCACGGAAGGAGAAGCGGGATCCGGGTGTATGCGTAGTCACCGTTGAAGGGTAATGTTGGCGTCTCAGTGACTTGGAAAGTCCCACGAAGGAGAAGTGGCCTCCGGGTGAAGGCGCAGTCACCGTCGATGGAACAAATGGCGGCGTCCCGGTAAGATAAAAAGCAACCCGACGGAGACGCAATCAGCGAGAACAATGAGGATTAGGTTTGCGTGACGGTGTGCCCTGCTACGTTCGTACTTGGCGTGAAAGTCTCATGTTACGTTAATACGTTACCATTCCTTGCTATTTCAAATTGCAATGTACTGGACCCACTAAATTCCTAATTGAAATAACAAATTATATTTTAATTAATTTTAATTAGTGTTGGTAATAGTTGGCAGATACAACTCTTGGTACTCTATATTTTTTTTTAATCTAAAAAATATTGTTATTATGTTAAAGAGGAAAATTAAAGATAAAGATTAAAAAGACATAAGAATGACTGAATAGGGTATATATATTAATGGTGTGATGGTGGTTAAATCAGGGGTGAGGTGCAGAGTATTAATCATAAATTGCAACTTCTAGCACCTCGTCGGAATCAAGGCGGTCTTTCACAACACGTACGAGCATGCTGTTAGTGTTAATTTTGCATATCTTACTTTCATTTTTTGAGATCAAAAGAAAAAAAAAATTGCAGTTTGATTTTAATAAAAGAATCACAACACGTACGAGCATGCTGTTGGTGTTAATTTTCTTTTATTTTTTCTTTTAGTTTTTGAATTTTTTTTGCTAGAACTGATTAATAGACATGTAGTTTTAAAAAATTATAAAATGAAATTTTTTTAATAACTCATATCATAAAAAAAAAAGATTTTATCATGATTAATTGATTAGATTGTTAAAACTCAAGTTAAATTAAGAATTAGTATAAATTATAATCACATAATTTATTTTATTAAATAATTATTTTATATATATATATATATATATATCACAGAAAATAATTAACCCTTTAATTAAGAGGAGGTCGGATAGAATTCATATATATATATATATATATATATAGAAATGTAACATTTCCCTGGTATAAGATCATAGATGATAGATGACATAACTTACACAATCTCAACTCTCAAGGGAACTATTTATAAAATATCAAATTAAGTTGATTGTCTAAGCAACGATCAGACAGCTAAGAGACAGGGACAAATCAATGAAAATATACAGACCAAAATTGACATTTATACATGACTTGCTCTAAGGAAGTAGTTAATTAAGAAAATGTTCTACTAAAAAGTTTAGCAAAAAAGGTAGAGGAAAAATATTGGCACATACATAATGTTCAAAACTATCTAGTCATTCTTTGTCCATGCCTACTTGATGAGATTAGTGCAATTTGTCGGTGTTATCCTTTTCCAAAAGTTTTACTACTTTGCTAAAACATACAAACGTCCAAGAGGCTCTCTTGATTGATTCTTTTTTCAAAAAGGAGCTAAACAAAATGTTGGAATAGTATATTTATTTCCAACCTAACAGACAAGTACTACAACTTTTTTTCATTGTTGAGATGCGTTTGATAGTAACTACCCTCTTTTGCTGGATGCAACTTGCCAAAATTTCATGACACCGGCACCTTTATTGGCTTCACGAATACACCATACACACAGACACCAAAGTAATGATCCTTTTTTTTTTCCGATAATGCTAAATGTACAAGTTCTTTTAACAATTAAGTCCAACCAAAAGTTGAAAGGAGGTAAAGAAGATGTTAGAATTAATGTTAAATGCATAAATAATATAGATCAGAAAATACGTCTAAAAATATTTGATTAGACTTAGTTACAAAAATGACTTAGGTCTAATTTAGATAAACAGTTTAATTAAACTTCTTTTGACAAAATATCTTAAACAATAAATGGCTATATTAAAAGTAGTTTATAAATAAGTTATTTTGTATTTAGATTTTTAGCTCTAAAAGTGCTTATTTTATAGAAATGTGATAAAAAGTAGTAATATTATGAGAGAAGTCATTTTTTTTAACTTCTCTATAAGTTCCTAAATAATTTTTTAGAAAGCTACAATTTGGTTTTGAAAATTGCACCAAACATTAATACTATTACTTTTCATAAGTCAAAAACTCAAAAAAGTTACTCTTAAAACTTTCTAAACGGTCCTTATTCATCTAGTATTTTTCTTTTTCTTTCTCTTAAAAAGAAAGTAAATATTTTGTTAATTAAAAAGAAATGACAATAGATGATTTGATAAACATATATCGAGAAATGGCTATACTCAAGGTCACTCTCAAACAGGGCAAAGAAACAACATTATTAACGAGAGGAAATTGAAAGAATATTTAAACGACGCTTTAGAATTGTTGCTAAATTATAAAAGGTATGTCATGAGAATGGAATTGAGGAGCAAACACCTCAGATTCTACCCCACCTTCATCATTTTCATCACTATATAATCACTGAATGATGCATCCACAAAAACACTCTAATAGTGATGCTTGGAACAGAAAGACATCCCTAGTAGAGAGGCCAGGCGACTACATGCGTGGAAATTAATTAACTAAACTTTGGCAACAATATTTACTATCTTCATTCTCACCTATCCTCCTTGGTTATATATATATATATTCTTGATTTAAGGTGGTTTCTCCAGTACTTATTATCTTAGGTTTGGTATGATAAATTAAAAAAAAAAGGTTTGTGTTTTTGAATATTTGGTAAATAGAAATATTTATTTTTATTTGTATTTTTTAAAAGTTATAAATATTTTTAAAAGTATTAGTTTTGGTTTAGTAAAATTTTTATTTTTTAAAAGTAGTTTATATAATTTAGTTTTTTTTAAAGATAATTTTTTAAAAATTATAATATCTATATTTAGTAAATCAAATTAAAAATAATTTTTAATAAGTACAAATAATAATAATTGTATTTAGTAAAATAAATTTAAAATTTAAAAATATTATAATAAACATAAATGTAAGAATTAAATTTACAAATTAATTAATGTATGAGATTATATTAGATTTTTTAATTTTGATAAGCATATGCTAATTTAAAAAAAAAATTATTTTAAGTACTTTAAAAAATATTTATATATTTCAAAAGCTGTAAATACATCTATATAGTCCTTTTCATTTATCAATCACAAAATGAGAGCTAAAAAGCAGAAGCATATCTTTAAAAAATTTTATCAAATCAAACTTTAAAGAAGTTATTTTTAAAATTAGCTTGTTCTAATATATTTGGTTTGTCATTATCAAAATGAAAAAGATTGTTAGATTCATAAATTCAAAAAGATTATACAATAAAATTAGCTATTAATTTACAATATATATTAAAACACAAAATACATATTAAAATTGAATTAAACTTACACATGTATTTATACATAAATATATAGTGGTTAATTTTAATGTATAAATAACATTTTTGAATTGCAAATTATGTTAAAATTATTGTATGATTAGATTTTGCATTTGAATGTTGTGGAGTTTGTGGCCAAAATTAAAAAAGAGACAAAGCAGGTTGCAGTTTTTAAATATTAGCGATGGGCTCATTCGCTGCAAAATCTAATAATAAAAATCAATGCAATTATTGACAGATTATATTCATTACTATTATATTAAAAATGTTGGATCTGGATTTTGTATAGTGATGAATCTTTTTTAAAGTCTATTGCTAAAATCTGTCACAAATTATAGCAACGAATGAAATTTCTCATTACTAGCGACACCACTTTGAGGGTTGGATATTATTCAACACTAATAATTTCGTTGCTAAATTTGATATCCATTATAACCTATGAAAATTTATCACTAATGCGAATAATTTTAGTTGTGTGATCGCATGGAAAGATGAAATGCTTCTTCAAATATTCCAATTTTTAAGGTGCATATACATTTAATGTTAATAATTTTTCAATGTTTTTTATTTGTAATTTTTTTTAAGAATCTATAATTTCATTACAAAATTTTTTAAAGGATTACTAAATTTATTATACTATATATTATCTAAATGTGACCTCTGACTTAGTGGTACAAATTTAGATAACATAAAATATATCATGAATCACACATTTCGAATAAAATAAAAGTAATAGACGGTTACCTCTCTCTCTCTCTCTCTCTCTCTCTCTCTCTCTCTCTCTCTCTCTCTCTCTAAGCAAGTTAGGCAGATTTAACTATAAAGTTGACAAAAATCTCTTACATATTACCGTCGGATAATTTTCGATGATAACTTTGACGCCACACATTATGTTTTGTGTCATATTATCTTCGGATTATTTATCCCACATAAAATTTGACGAAAAATTTGACAATAATATGTATTTTACATTTAATTAAAAAAATTTATTGACAGATAATCATATCCGACTGTAAATTCGACGGTAATTGTAATTTTTTATTTTGTATTTTGAACTTGTTAGAACTCGATAGTCAATAATTAAAAGTCAAATCCCAATTAGTGAAAATCAAATAGTAATTTTAATGAAAATAGTGAGTTATATATAATATGAAATATCAAGTATACAGAATTAAAACTCGAAGAAATAAAATGATGTCAAACAAAATAAAACAAAGCCTAAATAACTACGAGTCCTAATAGTCATCGTCGTCGTCATCCTCCTGATCCTGTTGAGGCAATAATCTAAGTGGTGGTGTCAGTGCCTGTCCTGGCTCCTGTGTAGAGGAAGAGGAGCCTCCTCCAGTAGCACTGCTGCCACCAACGTGCATCTGCTCATAGTACACTGCGTATCTATCGTTGCATCCGTTGAATCTGCTCTAGCTTCTATCACAGCTCCTGCATTAGGGACTCTATCTCTGTATCGCGAGCATTTATCCCTCTCTGTCATGCATGCGAGAATCTCGTTATACCTATCTTCAGATAGATGCAGCTGGTGATTGACAATGGCGAGATATCGGTTTAGAAATTCACAAGTTAAAACTCGAATTCGTTATAAGTATAGTACTAAATGGGTAAATAACCCTATCAAAGTTTAATAAATTGTCACAATTCAAATCAAATACCAGGAGTTTTAAATTTCGAGTCGTTCTCCCACAGAATTGCAGTCGGCCGGGTGTGCATCATTGGCTATGGGGAAAATTAGGATTTTGATAGCAATAAACAATAATTTAAATAGCAAAAAATTAAAGAGCAAACAATATAAATTATAAGAGAAATTAAACTAAAAGCAATTAAAGCAAAGGAAAGAAAATTCAAATGCTAAAAAGATCTTAGCAAGGGTTGAGAGTCAAGGATCATTATCCTTGTCATTAACCACAAACATGACAATTATAAAGAGTTAATTTCATTTAGTCAACCCCTAAACATTGGAGAAAGTCAAATAGTTATAATTGATCTTAATCCACAAATCTTAACTAACTCACTAATTAGGCTTAGTGAACGGATATCGTTAGTGGAAACAAAATCAACTAACAACCCTAAATCACCAATCAATATCAGACATTGATGCGTAGCGGAAGTCAGCCAATTAAGAAATTAATATAGAAATACGTTGCGAGTATAGTTCTTAACCAGCTAAAATCCACTTATCAATTTAGAAGGGTTGTCACAAAATTAGAATAAAAATACTGGGAGTATGAGTCCCAGGTCGTCTCCCAACGAGTTGACAAAAGAGTGCTATCTTATTAATCAGGAGGTTTCCGAGAATTTTTAAGAGTTGAATAACAGAAAATAAATAATTGTAAATTAGTGCAATGAAAATTAAAAGAAATTTATATTATTCAAAGTAAAAAGTCTTGACTGGGAGAATGATTAATTGGAAGTTCTATCCTTATTGGAATTCTCTCAAGTGTAGTATAAAGAGGTTGTTATTTTCACTTAGTTAACCCTTACTAAATAAAGGAAAGTCAAGTGATTGAGCTAACTCTTATTCGCAAATCCTAGTCCTCTCCCTTGGGAAGGTCTAGCGTTAGTAAATACAGAATTAGCCAACAACTTCCAATTTAACTAATCACTTGAGCATTCCAACTCAAGTGTCTCCTTTTAATCAACCCCATGTCAAGTTGGGAGTCTACTCCATTGACATGGATACCATCTTCGTTGTTGGGAGTTTGGAGCAGAAAAGAGGCATGATAATGGAAATAAAATTGAAAGTAATTAAATAAATAATAAAATTAATTGAAAATGTACTTCTTGCATTAACAATTCATAAAAATAATCCAATTGTAAATCTGAACAAAATTAAGGATATGAAAGAGTAAGGGACAAAGAAAACAAACTAGAATAATGACTTCAATGGAGGTGATGACTCTTCTCAATATCCAAAGCAAAAGCAATAAAACTATTAAACTATGAATGTGTAGAAAACCTAGAAGAAGAGTGATTTCTCTCTCTAGATTCAGATCTAAAAACTAAAACTATGCTAATGAGAATGTGTCTTGAGTCTCTACATGTTCTCTGGCTCTAGTCTGTATTTCTGGGCCGAAAACTGGGTTAAAACTTGGCCCAAAATCGCTCCCAGCATTTTCTGTTATTTCTACAGATCGCGCTTGTCACGCGTGCGCGTCAGGCACGCACTCGCATCGTTATGCGAACTCCAATCCACGCGTACGCGTCAAGCACGTGCACGCGTCGCTGCAAATTTCTCCATATCGCGCGCACGCGTGAGCCATGCTCGTTGGTTATCTCCTTAGTTTCTTGTGTTCCTTCCATTTTTGCAAGCTTCCTCTCCATTCTCTAAGCATTCCTGCCCTATAAAGCCTGAAACACTTAACACACGAATCACGACATCGAATGATATGAAGGAGAATTAAAATACTCAAATTAAAGACTTATAGGAAGCAAGTTTTCAACTATAGAACAAAACTGGAAGGAATTGTAAAACCCTGCAAATCATATGAATAAGTGTGCAAGGACTTGATAAAAACCACTCAAATGAGCACAAGATAAACCATGAAATAGTGGTTTATCAAACTCCTCACACTTAAACATTAGCATGTTCTCATGCTTAGCTTAAGGAGATAAAATAAATGAGTAGGGAAAAGCAAGACTCATGCAATGCAACCTATGAATGTGAATGCAACTATATGCTAAGATGTTTCTATCTACTTGGTTAAAAGTAAATAAGTTCTCCAAGACAAACATAAATCAAATTCCACTAATTCAAATCATATAATAAAAGACAAGTAAACTTGTGAGAAGATAGCTCATAAAAGCAGGGAACATAGAATCAAGCATTGAACCCTCACTGATGGTGTATATGCACTCTAGTCACTCAAGTGTATAGGGTAATCATCCTACTCTTCCCTAGTCATGCTTTCTAAACTTTGTTCTTCACCTAACCAATCAACAAATATTTAATGCACCAATGCAAACATCATGAGGTCTTTTCAAGGTTGTAATGGGGCTAAGGTAAAAGTGAGGGTGTATATATATATATATATAGCTAAGTGAGCTATAAATTGAATCTTTGATTAACCTAAGCTCTCACCTATACACACACACACACTCTATCTAACTTCTAAAATTATGCCTAGCTACCCATAATTTCCCACTTTTCCATTACATACGCATGCATCAATCTTTCTTTTAATTTGTATCACATATGCATTAAATTTTCATCAACTTGAATTCGGGTAATTTTGTCCCCTTATTTATTGACTTATTTATTTATTTAATTGAATATTTTTTTAATAGAAAAAATAAACATAACTTATCAATGCACATGAATTTTTAATTTTACTGGTCTCACATGAGTAGGTACCCAAATTCTCAATATTTTGTCAATAAAATTCAACACTTTCTTATCAACCTAAGTTCCCACGGTTCCCCACACTTACTTGACACATAATCTCAAACTTAAGCTAACCAAAGATTCAATTTGGGGTAATTAATTTGTTTTTCCTCTTAAGGCTAGTGATGTGGTAAAATATAGAATAAATGGGGATTAAAAGGCTCAAAGTGGCTAACAAAAGTAATTGAAAGGGTAGGCTATTTGGGATAAGTGAGCAAAAACAAGTAATGGCCTCAATCATACGCACGCATATAAATACATTAAACATTGGACATATAGAGTGGAACAAAATATAGATTACAATCATAGAGAAGAAAACACACAAGAATAAAATTTTATGGTTAAATGATGTAACCATGTAATTAACCTCAAATCTCACAGGCTGTGTGTTCTTTTAGCTATAATTCATGTTCTAAATACAACATCAAACAAATTTAACACAAAATTTTTTTAATTTAAATTAGTGAAATTTTCAAAAATAGGGTCTTAAAAAGAAACTTATTATTTTTCAACCAAACAGAACATGCATGCAAAAACCTATTACTATGCAATATATCCTATCCTAACAAAAAAATAAACTATTGGTGTTAAGAAAAAGAAATTACCTCCGGAAGTCAGGTACTGACCGACCTCCCCACACTTAAAGCTTTGCACCGTCCTCGGTGCCATTAGTCAGGAACAAAGGGAGGCTGGTAGCAGTATCTCCACAATCAGGACCGTCATGGCTCCCTGTGCTGGTAAATGAAGTGGAGTTCGGGGTGTTTGGGTCTTTGTCAGGTGGGTGGTCACCAACAAGCAGCTCCTTGAGGTATGTAAATGAAGCATCTGCATTCTGCATTCTGCATAAAAAAAAGAACACGCCCCAGTTGAAGACATAGTTGAAGTGGAAGATGCTGAAGAAGAAGAGGAAGTACAAGACATGGTTGAAGAAGAAGTGGCTCAGCCAAGGAATGGAGCACCAAAGGATGCAGAAGCTGCAAGTAGCGCCATTCCTATCCCATTTCCACACCTTGCAAGGAAGTCCAGGAAGCAGATAGAACTTGATCCCAAAATGGTAGAAATTTTTAAAAAGGTTGAGGTAACTGTTCCCCTTTTTGATGTTATTCAGTAGGTACCTAAATATGCGAAGTTTCTGAAAGATTTATGCATACATAAAGATAAAATTAATGAATTAGAAACTATTCATTTAGGTAGTTCCATATCTGCTTTAATGTGAAATATACCTGAAAAATGTAGTGACCCAGGGCCATGCATGGTTAACTGTACCATTGGGGTGTAATATTTTCTGACTGCATGTGTGACTTAGGAGCATGCGTGAGTATTATGTCTTTGTCTATATATGATGCTTTGAGGCTCTCTCCCTTAAAAAGTTTGGCAGCTCGTTTTGTGTTAGCAGATAAAAGCATTATTACAGTGGTTAGAATTGCTGAGGACGTACTGGTGAGCATTAAGGGGCTCACATTTTCCATTGACTTCTATATCTTGGAGATGCCCCAAAATGACTCAGGGAAACCGTCATCTATCCTGATGGGAAGACCATTCCTGAAGACTTCAAAGTTCAAGTTGGATGCCTTCTCAGGGACTTATTCTTTTGAGATAGACGGCCGAGCAGTTAGCTTCAATCTGAGTGAAGCCATGAAGCACCCTCCGGAAGATCATTCCATCTTCCAGTTTGACATCATTGATGAGACCGTAGCTGAGGTCCACCAAGAAGAAGTAGAGGTGCGACATATGGAGCAAGATGCAAGTGTGGAGACATCCCCTGAACACAATGAGGACAACTTGCCATCATCACTAGCTCCTGATGATCAAGTACCTAGCCATGAGCAAAAGTTGGAGTTGAAGCCCCTTCCACCCCACCTCAAGTATACTTACCTTGAGGATAATCAGAAGCTCCCAGTTATAATTACAAGGGAACTTACTTCCCAACAAGAGGAGCAACTGCTTAGTGTGCTGAGAAAGCACAAGAAAGCAATTGGGTGGAGCTTGGCAGATATAGTAGGCATCAACCCTCAAGTTTGTGAGCACAGAATATTTTTAGAAGAGGGAGCAAGGCCTATCCATCAACCTCAAAGGCGGCTGAACCCCACCATCTTGGAAGTTGTCAAGAAGGAAGTGACCAGATTACTTGAGGCGGATATCATTTACCCCATTTCAGACAGCGAATGGGTCAGTCCAGTACAAGTGGTGCCCAAGAAGTCTGGAGTTACTACAGTAAAGAATGAGCAAGGAGAGCTCATTGCAACTAGAGTGCAGAATTCCTGGAGGGTTTGCATTGATTACAGGTGCCTCAACTAGGCTACTCGTAAGGATCACTACCCCATTTCATTCATTGATCAAATGCTGGACCACCTGTCAGGTAAATCACATTACTGCTTTTTAGATGGTTACACAGGCTATTTCCAGATCCATATAGCTCCTGAAGATCAGGAAAAATGCTACTTTTACATGTCCCTTTGGGACTTATGCTTACAAGAGAATGCCCTTTGGCTTCTGCAATACACCAGCTACTTTCCAAAGGTGCATGATGAGTCTTTTCTCTGATCTTATTGAGAACTGTATGGAGGTTTTTATGGATGATTTTAGCATATACGGTGATTCCTTTAGCCTTTGCTTGGATAGTTTATCTAGAGTATTAGACAGGTGTGTTAGTTCAAACCTTGTTTTAAATTTTGAAAAGTGTCATTTTATGGTCAAACAAGGTATTGTACTAGGAGATGTTGTCTCTAATACTGGTACTTTTGTAGATCAAGCAAAGGTAGATGTCATTTCTAATTTGCCTTACCCCTCCTCTGTGAGGGAAGTCCGTTCGTTCCTGGGCCATGCAGGTTTCTACAGGAGATTTATCAAGGACTTCAGTAAGGTAGCATTGCCTTTATCTAGACTACTGTAGAAAGATGTTGAGTTTGAGTTCAGTGAGGATTGCATGCAAGCATTTGACAAGCTGAAAATTGCCTTAACTCAAGCTCCAATTGTGAGAGGACCAGACTGGAGCCAGCCATTTGAGATTATGTGTGATGCCTCCAACCATGCAGTAGGAGCGGCGCTGGCTCAGCACGAAGGTAAGGATCCTTTTGTAATTGCTTATGCTTCCAAGACCTTAGACGCTGCTCAGTCTAATTACACTACCACTGAGAAAGAGCTTCTGGCTATTATTTTTACTCTGGATAAATTCCGAGCCTATTTACTTGGTACTAAGGTGGTAGTGTACTCAGACCATATAGCTCTGAAGTATTTATTAGCTAAAAAGGAGTCTAAACCAAGGCTAACACATTGGATATTGCTGATGCAAGAATTTGATTTAGAAATTAAGGATAGGAGTGGTAACCAGAATTTAGTGGCAGACCACTTGAGTCACCTTGAGAACATTAAGGATGACTCCACTCCTATCAATGATGCTTTTCCCTTTGATAGCTTGCATGCAATATCTGAAGTAGTTCCTTGGTATGCGTCTATAGCTAATTATCTAGTTAGCCATACTTTTCCTCCTAATTTTACTAAACATCAGAAAGACAAGCTGAAAAAGCGAGTCCAAATATTACATATGGGATAACCCATTTTTATGGAGGTATGGTGCTGACCAGATAATTAGAAGGTGTGTGCCTCAATCAGAATTCCAGTCCATTTTGGAGGCCTGCCATTCTTCTGAGAGTAGAGGACATTTTGGCCCTCAAAGAACAGCTAGAAAAATTTTAGACTGTGGATTCTGGTGGCCTACTCTTTTTTAAGATGCTACTGCCTTTTGTAAATCTTGTTCCCCATGCCAAAGGTTTAGTAATATATCTAAGAGGGATGAGATGCCCCAATAGATTATGCTATTCTGTGAAATTTTTATGTTTGGGGCATTGACTTCATGGGTCCATTTCCAAACTCTAGTGGTTACGTTTATATACTGTTAGCTGTAAATTATGTTTCTAAATGGGTGGAAGCAATTCTCACCCGTACTGATGCGCAGCGGAAGTTAGCCAATTAAGAAATTAATATAGAAATACGTTGTGAGTATAGTTCTTAACCAGCTAAAATCCACTTATCAATTTAGAAGGGTTGTCACAAAATTAGAATAAAAATACTGGGAGTATGAGTCCCAGGTCGTCTCCCAACGAGTTGACAAAAGAGTGCTATCTTATTAATCAGGAGGTTTCCGAGAATTTTTAAGAGTTGAATAACAAAAAATAAATAATTGTAAATTAGTGCAATAAAAATTAAAACGAATTTATATTATTCAAAGTAAAAAGTCTTGACTGGGGGAATGATTAATTGGAAGTTCTATCCTTATTGGAATTCTCTCAAGTGTAGTATAAAGAGGTTGTTATTTTCACTTAGTTAACCCTTACTAAATAAAGGAAAGTCAAGTGATTGAGCTAACTCTTATTCGCAAATCCTAGTCCTCTCCCTTGGGAAGGTCTAGGGTTAGTAAATATAGAATTAGCCAACAACTTCCAATTTAATTAATCACTTGAGCATTCCAACTCAAGTGTCTCCTTTTAATCAACTCCCATGTCAAGTTGGGAGTCTACTCCATTGACATGGATACCATCTTCGTTGTTGGGAGTTTGGAGTAGAAAAGAGACATGATAATGGAAATAAAATTGAAAGTAATTAAATAAATAATAAAATTAATTGAAAATGTACTTCTTGCATTAACAATCCATAAAAATAATCCAATTGTAAATCTGAACAAAAATTAAGGATATGAAAGAGTAAGGGACAAAGAAAACAAACTAGAATAATGACTTCAATGGAGGTGATGACTCTTCTCAATATCCAAAGCAAAAGCAATAAAACTAATAAACTATGAATGTGTAGAAAACCTAGAGGAAGAGTGATTTCTCTCTCTAGATTCAGATCTAAAAACTAAAACTATGCTAATGAGAATGTGTCTTGAGTCTTTGCATATTCCCCGGCTCTAGTCTGTGTTTCTGGGCCGAAAACTGGGTCAAAACTTGGCCCGAAATTGCCCCCAGTATTTTCTATTATTTCTACAGATCGCGCATGTCACGCGTACGCGTCAGTCACGGGTGCGCGTCATTTGACGATTTTCCTCTCCACGCGTAAGCGTCAGGCACGCGCTCGCGTCATTATGCGAACTCCAATCCACGCGCACGCGTCGTTGCAAATTTCTCCATATCGCGCGCACGCGTGAGCCATGCGTGCGCGTCGATGCTCGCTGGTTATCTCCTTAGTTTCTTGTGTTTCTTCCATTTTTGCAAGCTTCCTCTCCATTCTCTAAGCCATTCCTGCCCTATAAAGCCTGAAACACATAACACATGGATCACGGCATCGAATGGTATGAACGAGAATTAAAATACTCAAATTAAAGACTTATAGGAAGCAAGTTTTCAACCATAGAACAAAACTAAGAAAGAATTGTAAAACCATGCAAATCATATGAATAAGTGTGCAAAGACTTGATAAAAGCCACTCAAATGAGCACAAGATAAACCATGAAATAGTGGTTTATCAGACATCAATGACTTAAGGTCACCTAATTCCTCAATCCCAAGCCAAGAATGCAAGATTCTACTATAAAACTAAGGAAGGTATTTTATCGAATACTTAGAAGGCATAAAAGTAAAGCATCATAAATTACAATAATAATAAAATCTATAACTAACCAAGATAAGAAAGCAATAATAACAACTCAAATGAACATCAATAAACATGAAAAATGATCAGATTGCATTAAAGGAAATTGGAAATTCAACAAGTGTTCATAAACTAAAAATAGCAAAAACAAGAAACTAACAATAAAAACTAAGTAAACTAAATTGGTAGAACAAGAAATATAAAGAAAACTAAATTAAAACAATATTAAAACTTAAAACTAGAGAGAAATTAAACTAAGAAACTCTAAAATTCTAGAGAGAAGTTGGAGCTTCTATCTCTAGAATTTCCTAAAATATGATAAAAAAAACCTAAACTAAGACTACTTGGTTCATCCTCCTTGAATTCTTGCTTCAAATTATTCAGAAATGAGTTGGATTGAGCCCAAAATAGGCTAGAAATCGCGAGTCACGTGCTATTTTAAGTGAGGCACGAGACTGGAGTGATGCGTACACGCCTTTGGTGCGTACGCATTAATTGAGAATGATGCGTATACACGATCCATGCGTACGCACGACTGGCAGATTTTCACAACTTCATTTCTTCATGAATTCTCCACTTTTGCATGCTTTTCCTCCATCTTTCCAAGTCATCCTTGCCTTCTAAACCTTAAATCACTCAAATAAATATATCATGGTATCAAATGGGATAAAAGTGAATTTAAATTTGACAATTTGAAGCATAAAAATATGTTTTTAAAAATTAAGTACAATGAGGAGAAATTCACAAAAGTATGCATTTTGCATGAATAAATGCAAGATAAGTTGATAAATTCCACTCTTTTCAACCCAAAAAATTATTGTAAAATATAGATTTATCAGTGACCCTGTTCTTAAAGGCTCTGGGTGAGGCTATGAACCTGCTTCCATAAATCAGCCTCTTTGGAATCGACAAGGCTAGTGGCTGAGGCAGACGAAGTCCTCAAGGTAGAGGTGTGGAGGTTTCTGACAAAGAACGACCCCATTCCATAGACACGATTCTTGTATGGCTCAGATGTGGTCTCGCGCTATACTGCATCTGGATCGACGACGGAAGCAGAGGAGTTGTTGCCTCCTCTGCGCATTCTGCTGAGATTGCTGGGTTGTGGCCTCCAAGTTTTGTGTGTAGGATTCCTACATATGACGTTATATGGAAAAGTAATTAAGACGACAATTAATTTAAAAAATATCTATTATGATTTAAACCATGATGTTTACTCACATAATAATTTACAGACCGCTAATCAGCAAATCTCCCTTCGTTTTCCTTCAAGGTGTGAGTATACTTCAAGGACTCCGCTATCGTCGTCTCACGATTCAACGACTTAGACTGCACATATTGAAACAATAGGTTAAATTAAGTGATAATTATACTATATATCAAAGAGAAAATAAACTTAACATACTAAAATAAGTTACATACCAGCCTGACCTTTAATTTGTCTTCATGAAAGTTGCTGACCAGCCAGTATACTTGGACGGCCTGGTCGGTGCCCTGTTGATCCTGTTTGTGGCTTGGCGACGCATGAACCCTTTATCAGTCTCCCAATATACATAGAGAGCTTTCTTAATGTCCAGGAAGAGCCATTGAGTAAGCTGGTCATACCTTTCACTTACGTCCTCAAGCATCTACTGAAGCCGCCTAGCTAGGTGGTCGAAGATCTTCTTAATCATGGCATTGCGAGTCTTTTCCCATATAAATTTCTCCTGCACAAGGAAACATTTAGCACTAGTTAATTGAAATTAAATACACAATTAAATGAAACAGAAGATATAAACTAACTAAAGTTTAAATATGTAGAGATTTTACCGCCCACTTATGAAACTATCGCTCTTTGGTCTCAGCAGGGATCTTCTTGTAGCTCGACCATGGGTGGTTGAACATCAGCTTAATGAATGAAACTCCTTTATGTATGCATTGTTATCTGGCGCAAACCTATGAATGAAAAACTTAATATTGGTAAACATAAATGTTGTTTAAGAACTTTAAAATAAATTATTTTTGAAACCAATTAAAATAATACTCGCATGGTCAAACCATCAGGCTATATTGTCTTCAGGCCAAATTGTATGTATTTGGCTATTCGGAAGCCTCCTTATAGCATACACCCATTTTGAGCTAATAATCTTAGCATTGGAAGGAGTCAGAACCACAGTCCACATTTCTGTCCTCATTAATGCCTTATATTCCTCTTCCATAGGTACCAATGTAGTATAATTAGAGCGATATTAGCATTTTTAGGAGGCTTTTTAGCAGATACATAAGAACTAAAAGCAATGGTGTTCATCTTAGGTTTCAATTTTCTAGTTTTATATTGAGTTGGCGTAGAGTGTTGATTTTGAACATCATGTGAGGTAGGGGGAGCTAGCTGTTAGGACTATCAAATGGGCCAGTCAGTCCATTTAGGCTTGGTACGCCTAAGCTCGTGGGTTAAACGGGCTGGCTCGTTTAAGCCTCCTTTATTCATGGGGTGTAATATTTCAGCCCGAATCATTTATGACTAGCTCGATGGATTAAACGGGCTATTTTGACAAAAATATCACTTTTAGGTTAAAAACCTTAAACAAACAGTATTTTTCTAGTTGATGGATTGAGTTTTCAAGTCGGTCATAGAAAAATATTGACAAAAAATACTATTTTTTTTGAAAAAATACAAAAAATTAAATGGATCGCCTGTTTATCCAGCGGGTTAGCCCGTTTAATACGTTATTTTCTTGGGTTAATGGGACTTATCCGTTTAACCCAAAATATAAACGTGCTTAATTTTAAAGACAAAGTCTGCGCGTTTAAACAGGTAAATGGAATGGTCGAATAGGTTTAGTCCATTTTAACGACTCTATTGGCTATTCATGAGTAACTTTCTTGAGTCATTGCATCAATGATGACACATCATCTTAAGTGATTTTAAAGTTCGTTTCTATTTTATTTTTTTAGGTTTTAATTAAATTTAATAAATAATCAAATATTTGGAGTTGGGATAGTGTTTTTATGTTTTCAGGGTTTTTAGCTCAAAAAACTAGCAAGAATCAAAGTTTTTTCACAGAGAAAACATAAAGGCAGCAAAAGCATGGTGTAAGGAAGAAAAGGTGTACCCTAAGGAAATGGACCAAGCTTTGCACGCCTGGCGGACAGCCTCCACGCCCGGTGGATGGGCTCCACGCCCGGCAGAGGGTCGCCACGCCTGGCAGACTCCTTCCTAGTTTCCTGCGCGGCCTTCACTTTACGCCCGAAGGATTGATGTCCCTGGAAGGTGGGATTTTGGGCTTTTTCCCAAATTCCTTTAAAGCCCAACTTAAAGCTAATTACAACTCTCACGAAGCAATAATTAAGGCCCAAGCTTAATTATCCACATTATTAGAAGCCTTAATCACATTCAAAAGATTCAAGATTCCAGAAGATTAGTTATTAATTCTTTCTAGAAATATAAAAAATTTGGTTGTTAGGATTTGTTTCTAAATTAGATTTGAATTATTGTTTTAATTTGAATTTGAAGTAAGTAGTTAGTTATCTTATCTTTCTTTTCAAGAGATAAGATTAGTTTAGTTTTGAATTTGAATTTTAGAATTAGGATATAAATAAGTGAACCTTGTTCACAAGAGAGGGCATCCCAGAGGAGGATCTTTGGATCCAAATCCAGACATTCAATTCCTCAGCATATTTTTTTCTTGTTTTTCTTCCATTCCATGAGTAACTAATCATCTGTCAAAAGGTTAGGAGATCTGTTTATATTTTTAATGAGTTATTAATATAAGTTTATTTTATTTAAAAGCCTTGCATTGATCTATTTTATGATCGAGTTATTCATTTTTATTCGGATTAGTGGTATCAAAATATTTGCTAATCTCTTTGAATTCTTTTATTATAATTTAAATATTTGATATTTGAATTAAATCTTGAAAATCTTTCACAGAACTCTTTGAATTCTGCTAGGAATAGTAGTTCAATTAGTGTGCAATACATGCATGATTTTTAATCACTCTAATTTTGAATAAGTGACATATAATTCGGATTAGAACAATTTTTGAAAATTTTGTTTTTCTTCTAAAGGTTTAACTGGCCAAGACTAGCTTGAATATGTGACATGTAATTCGACCTAAGGACTACTTTTAAATCTTATTAGAAAACTAAATTAGTTTTTGTGCTTAATCTCTTAATTAATTAATTGACAACTAATTAATGCTTGAGAATCTGAGGAACCAAGGAATTGGAAATCAGTTACTAAAGATTTATCGTGAAAGATCTTTGCAAACTTCAAAATAAGTAAACAAGGTTTGATTTCTCTAAAAGTATAAATATCTCCAAAGCCCTTGACTCTCACCATCACTGTCTTCTCTCAAATCAGCATTCAAGCTCTCTATCCGTAAGCATTCAAGCATTCAACCACTCAAGGTTCTCAAGCTCTCAGCAAGACACGATCTTACTCCCTTCAAATCAGGTTTTATTAATCTAAATAGGAATTTAATATGATAATTACTTGCTTAATCCTTTAATCCTTGTGGGAACGATATCCACTCACTATGGTATTACTTGAGTGATCCGGTGCACTTGCCGGTATCCGTAAACTTTAATTTTTGCTCATCAAGTTTTTAATGCCGTTATCAGGGATTAATTAAGATTGACAACATAACGTCCAATTAAAATCTAAACTTAGATCTTGTTTACTTCTCTTTTTTTATTTTTAAATTCTTTATTTCTCTTCTACGTTTTTTCTGTCTTCCCTTTCACTTTTGTTTTTTTCTTTTCTTTCACCCCACGTTCTTTTTCTTTTTCTTTTTTCTAATCCCTTTAACTTTCAAAAAAAAAATTTAGATCGTGTTTTATTTCCTTATTTCTTTGTATTCTTTTGATTAATTCAAATTTCTTCTTTTTTAGTTTTCTTAGATTCTATGTTCTTTTTCTTTGCCTCTATTTTCTTTTGACGTTCTTTTAGTTCCTTATCCTATTTAAATTACTTCTTTCTTTGTTTTATTCCACAAGTTACATTTGATCTTTTCTCGTGTATGTATACAAGGAACGATGGAATTGTATATTGTAAAAAGAATTCTAGCAAATAATGAAGGTATGATGCAACAACTCTCTTTTCTTAAAAAACATATTGAACAAATGTAGTGTGAGCCACTAGGATATTCCTACAAACCAAGAAATCGCTCATCTTTTCTTGAAAGAAGGAATTATCCAAATTTTGAATGGGGGAGTCAAGAACAAGGATACTTCAACATGCCAAACAAGTAAATAAATTTTAATGTTAAATACTAAGTCCTTCAAGGCCTTCATCTCTAATCTGCTGTGGAAAGACTCTCCCAAGCCACAACTTCCTTCATGCAACAATTTCAAGATTTCATTCAAGAAATAAGAACAAACCTCAAAAATCTAGAAATTTCCATTTGAAATTTTGATGTTCAAGTGGAGCATGTTGCTAAGCAACTAGCAAAAAAGCAAAATCCTATGGAAGCATGTAAGGCAATTCGTGTAAAAGGCCCATATTTTTGCAAATCAGAAGAAGTTGTAAGGAGAAATTTGGCTAATCCATTAAGCCAAGAAATTTCCAATAAAATGACTCTAACTAATTCGCCCCAACAAATCAAGGAGGAAAAAGAAAAGAAGGCAGCAGATACTTGTTCAACAGAGAAGATATTCTCAAGCAATCTGAAGGGAATAAGTTCCACCATGTGCGTATACAAAATTTCACTAGAAAAAGATTCTAAACCTGTGGTGCAAATACAAAAAAGGCTTAATCCAATAAAAAAAATTGTTTATAAAGAGGTAATAAAATTATGGAAAAAAAATCAGTCAGTAAGTATCTTTTCCTTTTCTTTTCCGTTAAAGTATTTTCTTTTAATTAATTGGAAGAAAAAGAAAAAATCTATATCTTTTCTGTTCTAATTAAACATTCTATATTTACATTCTTCTTCTTGTTCTTTTGCATTCTTCTTTCACGTTTGTTTTTTGGTTCACATTGTGTTTCAAAGTTTTTTTAAAAAAAAATTATTCTTTAATTTCAATTTAGTAAAATATTATGCATCCTCTTCAAAATGATTTTAAACTGTATTTTTTTAATTCTTGTTTTCTTTTCTTGATTTTAAAACTTCAAAAAAAAGGGGACATCCGAAGATTTTTAAAATTCAAAAAATCAGTTTACACTTTTTCCTTCCTTCTATTTTTTTTATGTTTTCTTTAAAAATTTCTGCCCTTATTTTCTCTTTCTTTTCTTTTCTCTTGCATCAAAATTTGTTTTCTTTTGCTTGTTTCTCCACTGATAGTTGTATTCATCTTATCCCTTTCTTTCTCATACACGTATGCTATATGACTTACACCGTTTATTGCTAAATTTTGTTAAATTTTAAATTTGGTGTAAGCCCTTAAATTTGGTGTCGGTAATACCATGAGCCTCTGGATGATGAAGAATAAAGAAGACAGTGATGATAAACAAGTAACTGGTAAGATTAGGGCGAGATGAATCCTATATTCCGGTGGTTAGTAATTTTATTTTTCTTGTTTTTTTTTTGTTTATTTTCTTTATTTTTTTTCATGCATGCATTGCATACTTTGTTTTTTTTCTTTAAAACTTAAAATTTAAATACTTATTCTTCTAGCAATCACTTTATATGGGGGATATCTTAATGAAAAGTTTGAATATTGAATTCAAACGAAAGTGGTGACGCTTAAAAGAGGTAGTTACGTTTGATGAATTGAAAATATTTAAATCTTGAGGAATCAAAAGAAGAATCTTCAAAAACAGAAATTTGAAAAAGTAGTATGAGAATTCAAATCAATTCCTTGGAGCAGTTTAAAAAAAATAAAACAAAATAAAATCCAAAAAGATAAGGAAAAAAATCAAGTTACAAGGCTCTGAGCACCAATGACTAGAGTCCATTTATGTGCCTGTGATGTTTGTGTTTTAAGGAAAGACTTAGGCAAGTAGATCTGAGGGATACTTTATCACTCATAACTTGGTTCAACTGGACCGGGATTATTGATTGAAAGTCCGCTTTAAAAGTCGCCTTAAACAAAACATTTAGACGTCCAAAGAGGCTTCGGGTGTCGATGTTTGGAAAAATAAAACCCTAGTTATGTGCATGTGGGAAGATTGTGCCAAGGAGAGGTTTGGGTGATTAGATCCGAGGGGTGCTTTATCACCGGTAACTTGGGCCAACTGGCCTGGGATTATCGATCGAAAGCCCATTAAGAGTTGCCTTGTGATAGACCCTTAGAGTCAAAAGCCTCAAAGATATTTTCCCAAATTAAAATATCAAGTAACTGCCTTCAAGTCATATAAGCCCAAAATTCTCATAATACAATTCGGATTTCAATTTTGAAAATTACTAAATCCTAAGTATGCAAGATTCATGAAGGATAAGAGAAGCCGAATGTAACCACAAGAATTATCATAAATCCCACTTTTGTTTTCAATCTTAAAAGCTTTTCAAATCTTTCTCATTAAGCTACTCCATTTATCTTTCATTTTGCTTGAGAAGAAGTAAAGTTTTAAGTTTGCTATTGTGATGACACATCATCTTAAGCGATTTTTAAATTCTTTTCTATTTCATTTTCTATGGTTTTAATCAAATTTATTATGTTTTCTAATATAATTTAATGAATAATCAAATATTTGGAGTTGAGATAGTATTTTTATGTTTTCAAGGATTTTTTAGCTCAAAAAACTAGCAAGAATCAAACTTTTTCACAAGAAAAACATAAAGGCAGCAAAAGCGTGGCGTAAGGAAGAGAAAACGTACCCTAAGGAAATGGACCAAGTTTGGCATGCTTGGTGGACAACCTCCACGCTCGACGGATGGGCTCCACACCCGGCGAATGGTCCCCATGCCCGGCGGAGTCCTTCCCAGCTTCCTGCACGCCGACGGATTGATGTCCCTGGAAGGTGGAATTTTGGGCTTTTGTCCAAATTCCACTAATACAAGTCCAACTTAAAGCTAATTACAACTCTCAAGAAGCAATAATTAAGACCCAAGCTTAATTATCCACATTATTAGAAGCCTTAATCACATGCAAAAGATTCAAGATTTCATAAGATTAGTTATTAATTCTTTTTAGAAACATAAAATATTTGTTTGTTAGGATTTGTTTCTAGATTAGATTTGAATTATTGTTTTAATTTAAATTTGAAGTAAATAGTTAGTTATCTTAATTCTTAGCTTTCTTTCTGAGACATAAGATTAGTTTAGTTTTGAATTTGAATTCTAGAATTAGGATATAAATAAGTGAACCTTGTTCACAAGAGAGGACATCCCGGAGGAGGATTTTTGGATCCAAATCCATACATTTGATTCCTCAGCATATTTTTTTCTTGTTTTTCTTCCATTCCGTGAGTAACTAATCCTCTGTCAAAAGGTTAGGAGCTCTGTTTATATTTTCTATGGGTTATCAATATATGTTTATATTATTTTAAAGTCTTGCATTGATCTATTTTATAATTGAGTTATTTGTTCTTCATTCGGATTAGTGGTATCGAAAGGTATTCTAATCTCTTTTAACTCTTTTATTATAATTGAAATTTTTGATATTTTAATTAAAGTTTGAAAACTCTTTCACATGACTCTTTGAATTCGGCTAGAAATAGCGGTTCAATTAGTGTGCGACACATGCATGATTTTCAATCACTCTAATTTTGAATAAGTGACATATAATTCGGATTAGAACAACTTTTGAAAATTGTGTTTTTTCTTCTAAAGGTTTAACTGGACAGGACTAGCTTAAATATGTGACATGTAATTTGACCTAAGAACTACTTTTAAATCTTATTAGAAAACTAAATTAGTTTTTGTGCTTAATCTCTTGATTAATTAATTGACGACTAATTAATGTTTGAAAAACTGAGGAACCAAGGAATTGGAAATCAGTTACTAAAGATTTGTCGTGAAAGATCTTTACAAACTTCAAGATAAGTAAATAAGGTTTGATTTCTCTAAAAGCATAAGCATCTCTAAACCCCTTTACTCTTACCATTATTGTCTTCTCTCAAATCAACATTCAAGCTCTCTATCCGAAAAATATTCAAGTATTCAAACACTCAAGGTTCTCAAGCTCTGAGTAAGACACGGTCTTAGCCCCCTTTAAATTAGGTTTTATTAATCTAATTAGAAATTTAATCTGATAATTGCTCGCTCAATCCTTTAATTCTCGTAGAAACGATATCCATTCACCATAATATTATTTGAGTGATTTGATTCACTTGTCAGTATCCGTAAATTTTAATTTTCGCTCATCAATCATATTCTGAAAAGGGTAAATATGTCTTAATTCCAGAGATTGGAGTTATTCCTAGGCCAGCTCGCTTCTTGATGAATAGATGTTGTAGTTTGGGGGATAATAATATTGTTAGTATTAGCAGGATCTGTGACATGCATTTGAAGGGTATTTACAAATTTGATTAATTAATATTATTAATATTATTGATATTATTATTAATATTATTAATATTAATAAACGGTTACTAACCGTTTAGTACCATTTGGTTGAAGGGACACAACCTTTTAAGGATTGTGTATGTTTAAAATATTGTGTCTATTGGCTAAAGGGACACAACTCTTTAAGAGTTGTGTATGTTCAAAACATTGTATCTATTGGCAATAGAAAAGACACAACCATTTGTATACGTAACTAATCATAATTGCTACGTGCAATATGTATAAATAAGTCCTTGTCCACTATTTAATTCAGACATGAAATACTAAGCGTACAATTTACTCTACTATTAAGAGATTTTCTTTGTTCAAGAGAGTTGAGAATTTCTTACTATTGCTAATTAAGAAATTCTTAGGTTTCATTATATCCTGGGAGAGTATTGTCATCAACCCTATAGCAACTAAGTGTGGGGACAAATATCTCTCTAAAGAAAGCAATCTAATCGTGCCTTGAAACCACTACACAAATATAAGATTTTGTCATCTTACCATCTTCATATACCCAACAATTTTAGAGAGATATTAGTTGAAGATGACACAAGATCAAAACACCACGTTCAAGGTCATGAATCAAGAGTTTGTCAAGTTAGATCGCTTTGATGGAACAAACTTCAACCGTTGGAAGGACAAGATGATGTTCCTTCTTTCAGTTCTCAATCTTGGATATGTGATTGACCCAAAGACTACACCAATTGCCGATGCCGCTGAAAATTCCACACCGGAAGAGAAAGAAAAGATTGTTCAATAAAAAAAAACGTGATGAAGATACTTTTTCATGTCGAGGTCATATTCTCAATACTTTATCCGACCAACTCTATGATCTCTACATGTCAATTCAATCACCATTAGAGATTTGGAAATCTTTGGAAGAAAAGTACAATACCGAACGACAAGGAATATATAAGTTTATTATGATGAAATATTTTAAATTTATTATGAATGATACTATGCCTGTCATGGATCAAATTCATGAATTACAAATCCTTGTAAGTAGACTTCGTGATCTACAAGTGGTGATCCCTGAATCATTACAAGTTGGAGCAATTATTTCAAAATTGCCTTCATCTTGGAATGGTTATAGGAAGAAACTTTTACATCTTGGTGAGGACTTCACAATTGAGAAATTACTAAGGCATATATGTATAGAGAAGGAAACTCGAAAATGTGATGCTGTGTATCTTTCTCGAAGTTCTAAAGTGAATCATATTGATGAAAATAACATCAATAAGAAGAAAAGAAAGTTCTCTAAAGATTCAAAGCAAGATAAGAAGAGACAAAGAGAGTGTTATCATTGTCACAAGAAAGGACACTATATCAAAGAATGTAGACTTCTGAAAAAGGAAGCATCAAAGACCAACTTAGTGGAAGAGAAGGATCTAATTGCTATGGTTGTAGAAAAAGTACAAAACATTCATATTGGCATGGTTACAGAAGTCAACATAGCAACACAAGGAAAATCACTTGAGTGGTGGTTAGATTCTGGGGCTACTGTTCACGTTTGCAATGATCGCAACCAATTCAAAACATATGAAGAAGTGAAAAATAGAGAAGTCTTGATGGGCAATGACAACTCAGCCAAAGTTTGTGGTCAAGGAAGTGTGGAATTAAATTTTACATCTGGAAAGAAATTAAGTTTAATAAATGTACTTCATGTTCCAGATTTGAGAAAAAAATTAGTTTCTGTTAGTCTCTTGTGTAAGAAAGGATTCAAAGTTGTAATGGAATCCGATAAAGTGATCTTGCTTAAGAATGATGTATTCATAGGAAAAGGATATTGTATTGAAGGCATGTTTAAACTTAGTATCAATAAAGTGAATGTTTCCTTGTATGTTGTTGATTATTGTGATTTATGGCATAGTAGATTAGCACACTTAAATTACAAATCAATTGAATATATGAAAAAGAATAACTATATTGATCTTAGTAACAAGGATTTTAATAAGAAATGTGATATTTGCATACAATCCAAAATTACTAAGAAACCTTTTCCTAAGGTTGAAAGAAATACACATTTATTAGAATTGATTCATAGTGATATTTGTGAACTAAATGGCAATATTACTAGAGGAGGAAAAAGATATTTTATAACCTTTATTAATGATTGTTCTAGATTTACTTATGTGTATTTGCTTAGAAGTAAAGATGAAGCTTTTGAAATGTTTAAGAAATATAAAATGGAAGTAGAAAATATGCATAATAAGAAAATAAAGTACTTTGTAGTGATCGAGGTGGAGAATATTTTTCTAATGAATTTGATCACTTTTGTGAATTACATGGTATTGTGCATGAATCTTCCGCTCCATATACTCCGCAACAAAATGGTTTGGCGGAAAGGAAAAACCGTACCTTAGTGGATATGGTTAATTCAATGTTACTAAATGCAAAATTGCCTTACAATTTGTGGGGTGAAGTATTATTGACATCATGTCATATCCATAATAGAATACCATCAAGACATAGAAAGGTTTCTCCTTATGAAATTTGGAAAGGAAGGAAACCTAATTTAAATTATCTTAAAGTGTGGGGGTGTTTAGCCTTTTATCGAGTTCCTGATCAAAAGAGAACCAAATTGGAGCCAAGAGCCATAAAAGGCACTTTTATAGGATATGCTCAAAATTCTAAAGCATATAGAATATTAGACTTAGTGTCTAATGTAGTTGTTGAATCAAGAGAAGTAGAATTTATTGAAAATAAATTTATCAATGATTCAACTTATAATTCAGAGTATCCCCAAAATGATACTAATATTTCACAAGAAATAAATAATCAAAATAATAAACGTCTAAGCGACAAAGAGTTGATTGAACCAAGGAAGAGCTTGAGAGTAAAAAAAGAAAAGGACTTAGGTCCAGATTTTATTTCTTCTCAGGCTATCACCTTTTTGGTAGAAGGAACTAGGAATTCTGTAACAAACAAGATTCCTATTGTGATGAACATAAAGGGTGATCCTCAAACGTTCAAAGAGGCTATGGCTTCAAGGGATTTTGCTTTTTGGAAAAAAGCAATAAACGATGAAATGGACTCAATATTATCTAACAATACTTGGGTCTTGGTTGATTTGCCTCCAGGATCAAAGTCTATAGGATGTAAGTGGGTATTTAGAAGAAAGTATAACACTGATGGTTCATTACAAACCTTTAAAGCAAGGTTAGTGGCCAAGGGGTTTAGACAACAAGAAGGTCTAGACTATTTTGATACCTACACACCTGTGGCAAGAATGACTTCTATTAGGGCTCTTATACCATTAGCATCCATACAAAAGCTTCATATACATCAAATGGATGTTAAAACGGCTTTTTTTAAATGGAGATCTTAATGAAGAAATTTATATGGAGCAACCAGAAGACTATGTGCTACCCGAAAATGAAAAGAAAGTTTGCAAATTAATTAAGTCTTTGTATGGGCTAAAACAAGCGCCTAAACAATGGCATGAGAAGTTTGATTCAGTGGTGTTATCAAATGGCTTCTCACATAATAGTGCGGATAAATGTATTTACTCAAAATTTACTAAAGATTATGGAGTAATCATTTGTTTATATGTTGATGATATGTTAATCATCGGAACAAATTTAGAAGGAATTCGTATAACAAAGGAGTATCTAACTTCTAAATTCAAGATGAAGGATTTGAATGAAGTTGATACAATATTAGGCATAAAAGTGCATAAGAATGAAGTTGGCTTTACTTTATGTCAATCTCATTATATCAAAAAGATATTGGAAAGGTTTGATCATCTCACAATTAAAGAATCCAACACGCCGTATGATCCTAATATTAAATTAGAAGGAAACATGGGAAGACCTATAGCACAATTAGAATATGCTGGTGCTATAGGAAGTTTAATGTATGCAATGCATTGTACTAGACCTGATATAGCATTTGCTGTGTGTAAATTATCAAGGTTTACAGGAAAGCCTAGCAATCAACATTGGAAAGCTATAACAAGAGTTCTTGGTTATCTCAAGAAAACCATAAACTTGGGATTATATTATAGTGATTATCCCGTAGTTTTAGAAGGTTATTCCGACGCAAGTTGGATTACAAATCTTAGTGACAACAAATCCACTTCAGGATGGATTTTCACCATAGGTGGTGGAGCAATAAGTTGGGCCTCAAAGAAACAAATATGTATTACACATTCTACTATGGAAGCTGAGTTTGTAACTTTATCATCCGCAGGTAAAGAAGCGAAATGGTTAAGAAATTTGTTATATGATATAAAGTTGTGGCCACAGCAGACGACAGCCATTTCAATCTTCTGTGATAGTGAATCAACCATGTCTCGAGCATATAATAAGGTTTATAATGGAAAGTCTAGACATATAAGTTTGAGACATGAGTTTGTGAGGCAACTAATAGATGATGGTGTGATTACCATTACTTATGTAAGATCTCAAGGAAATTTAGCAGACCCTTTGACTAAAGGTTTGTCAAGGGATAAAATCAAAGAAACTACTGCTAAAATGGGATTAAATCCTATTATTTCTAAATAATGGGAACCCAACCTTATTCTAGTAGACCACTAGTTTCAAGGTTTAATGGGTAATAACAAGTTATTTAGCAATTGGAGCACTAAGGTATAGGATTTAGTGCTATTTACAATAAATTAGGAGGGTGAGTTTAAACTCTTAATGGAATGATAATATTATCTATCAAAAGATTACACCTATATGAATATAAGAGTGGTGCCGCTCTAATCGAGAATTTTAGAGGTTTTATTCTCGTAAATATTCATGAAACCAGGATGAGCACAAGGCCATATAAGTGCTTAAAATTGTAAACTCTTGAACTTGGAGGGTATAAGTAATGTGTGTGATTTTTGGTACTAGCATATGGAGTATAGGTTTAATCGATTAGACACCTATTACTTCGTTAGAACTTTAAAATTTACACTAGAAAAATGTTTAATCTTAGTGACACATTCTTTATGCATATACTTGTATGACATTTAAATTTTATAAATAGTGGGAGATTGAAGGGTATTTACAAATTTTATTAATTAATATTATTAATATTATTGATATTATTATTAATATTATTAATATTAATAAACGATTACTAACCGTTTAGTACCATTTGGTTGAAGGGACACAACCTTTTAAGGATTGTGTATGTTCAAAACATTGTGTCTATTGGCTAAAGGGACAAAACTCTTTAAGAGTTGTGTATGTTCAAAACATTGTATTTATTGGCAATAGAAAAGACACAACCATTTGTATACGTAACTAATCATAATTGCTACGTGCAATATGTATAAATAAGTCCTTGTCCACTATTTCAGACATGAAATACTAAGCGTACAATTTACTCTACTATTAAGAGATTTTCTTTGTTCAAGAGAGTTGAGAATTTCTTACTATTGCTAATTAAGAAATTCTTAGGTTTCATTGTATCCTGGGAGAGTATTGTCATCAACCCTATAGCAACTAAGTGTGGAGACAAATATCTCTCTAAAGAAAGCGATCTAATCGTGCCTTGAAACCACTACACAAATATAAGATTTTGTCATCTTACCATCTTCATATACCCAACATCATTACTAACACTTGTAGTATAATTATTATTAGTACTAAACATAGAAGAAGAGGGTTTATTTAAGAATGTATTGATCATAGGTATACCAGAATTACTTTCTTGTTTGTTGTTAACAGTTTTTGGTATAAAAAGTTTATTATAAAAAAATTATATTCATTAAATAAAACATCTCTAGATATAAAAATCTTACCAATAGGGTGATAAATACTTATATCCTTTATGATCTAATACCTAACCTAAGAAAATACATTTATGTGATTTTATTTTTATTATAAGGCTTAGCAGTGGATAACAAACAATGCTAAAGGTCTTCAATAGAGCATAATTTGGTTTTTTGTTAAACAAAATCTCATAGGAAGACTTATCTGACAACTTTATTTGATAAGAGAGACATTTTACAGATTGCAAAAAGTAATTTTTTTACTTTTTTTTATATTTCATAGATTACGAAAAGTGGTATGCATTTGTTTTTTGGTAGCACGCAGTTACTGGCTTTTCGTTGGCTGCTGTGAGAAACTAAGATCAACCTATGTAGAACGAATGACAAGTTTTTGGAGATAATAAAGGTCTTGATCCACATTGTTAAAATTACACAAAATGAATAGAATAAACTGAGAGACCTTATTTGCTCTTAAAGCATGTAAAAAATATTTTTAAGGAAAGAGCTGGTGTGCTCATTGTAATTATTTTATGAGTGAACTAATATAAGAAAGTAGATTAGAGTATTTTATAACCAAGTTAGGTTGTTCTAGTGGTTGGCTCATTAGTCTACTTAAGTAAGTATTAGAGATTTGAATCTCGCCTTGTGCATGCAGCAAACCCATTGGCCAACGACAAACCCTTAAATGGAGCTCAGTACCACGACAAATTAATCCTTGACTTGCCGGACTGGAATATACCGTAAAAAATGGAGTATTTTATTAGTATAGCCATGTTTAATAGCAAAAATCACAAATTTTTGGCTTAAAAAAACATAATTGGAAGAGAAAATTAAAAACACTAAAAATAGGTAATGACAAAAATGTATTTTCATTATAATTAGGGTAATAAAGTATGCTTTTTGTCCCTAATGTTCATAAAAATTTTCAAAACTACCCTTAACATTTAATTTGATTCAATTTTATGCTTAACATTTGAAATAAGTTCAATTTTACCCTTACGGTTAATTATTTAACAGTCAACATCTAGTCAAACTTTTTTTCCCAATTTTATCCTTTTAAATATCTAACCCTAATTTTGTAACCAATGCAATATCCAACTCCATCATCATCAGATCAACACCACCCATTCTCACCCCCTTTCTTCTCACCCATTCCCACTCGTTCCTTCTCACCACCACCGCCTCCTTCAACGTCGCCCTCATCACTGCCGCATCCTTTCTCTTCCAACTGCCACCACTCACCTTCATTGTCATCCCATCATCATTAAAGTTTGGAGAGAGGCATGCGGGGCTCAAAGAGGGCGGTGAACATAAAGCGAGGATGAAGGTGGGGAGAGGCTGGCGAAGGCCGGAGTGGGTAGCATCGGTCTGGCCGCAAGTGGTGGCCGGACTCATGCTCGGCGATGGAGGAGTTGCGGTGGCATGCCCCATCCTCTCTCTTCTTTCTGTTCTCTACCTTTCTCTCTGTTATTCTTTTTTTTAATGCAAAAAAAAATTCGCTACTGTTGTGGGTAAGGGTGTGGTAGAGTGGGCGGTTGTTGTGGATAATTTGGGTGGGGCGTGCTGTTGTTAAGATGAGTACGATGATGATGGTGGTGGTGGTAATGGTGTTGGTGAGGTGAAGAGTTGGAGGGGCTGGGTTTGGAATGATGAATTAGGATTAGGGTTTGATGAATGAGGGTTAAGATTGGAAAAAGAAATTTTCACTAATTGTTGACTGTCAAAAATTTTATAGTAGAGACAAAATTGAAATTATTTCAAACGTTAAGGACAAAATTGAATCAAATTAAACGTGAAGGGTAATTTTGAAAAATTTTAAAAATGTTAGGAATAAAAAGCATGCTTTACCCTAATAAGTATAGATAATTGTAGATTATTCCTATTTCAAAGTAGTCTAATAACAATCCAATTTCATTCTTTCTCGTTTATTTGTTTGTCTTTATCACTTTAAGTAGAAGCAAAATGTTGGCCTCGTAACAAATTGTCTAGCTCCATCTTTTTAAAGTTAATTATACAAAATGTTAGTGCGAAGTTCAACTTTCGACCAAGAACCAAGAAAGTGATCGAGATAAGACATTGGATCCCATGGTGAATCTCTTGGAGGAAGGAGGAATTGGTTTGTGATGCATGAGCATCCTTAGTTTTCTGTATTATTTCTTTGAATAAAGTTAATGATTTCCTTATTTTAATTGATATTTTTGTGATTTAATCAATGTTTCTTGGAGTTGCTTTGAGCTTTGATATGTTTAGGAAGTTATTGAAAGATTTTAGACAAGAACAAAGGAGGAGAAGGACAACCAAAGAAGCCCGTGGGAGAACCAAGGAAGGTGGCATGCAAAAGGAAGTAACCTCCTAGGGAACCAATAATTGAAGACAATCCCCAGGGAAGTGCAAAGAGAATTTGTAGATGCTGTCAATCCTGACCTCTTCATACTTCAGTGAGCATAACTTGAGCTATAGAGGACAAATAAGGCAGTTCTAGCGGCGTTAGAAAGCTAACATCCAGAGCTTCAAAATCATATGATATGTCTATAGTGGACGTTCAGTTTGGCCCATGAATAATCCTCACCTTTGAGCTCGAAAAGTCAGTATAAAGAAGCCTGGAATGCAATGTCCAAAAATGCCCTCCATACACCAAAGACCCCTGGGAGGTGCTATTCGAAGGCATGCAATGCCTCCCATACCCCCATACATTCCTTCCACATCCAAAACACGCCCATACACCCCATCCACCTCCAAGCAAGGATGTGCCACTTCCCTCCACGCCAACCCACATGCCCATACACTCCATCTACCTCCAAGCAAGGGCGTGCCACTGATAAACCCCGTTTTGACGGTTTATCTTGTATTGATTTTAAGAGATTTTATCACCTTTTACCCACATTTATTCAATGAAATAGCATAGTTTTGTGATTGTCTCCTTATTTGTGCTTAGATGTGAAAACATGCTTTTAGACCCTTAATTTGATGGTTTTAATCTCCCTTTGATTCCACTAGATGCCTTGATATGTTTGTTAGTGATTTCAGATTGAAAAGGCTAGGAATGGATCAAAGGAGTGAAGAGGAAAGCATGCAAAGTGGAGAAATCATGAAAAGTCAAAGAAGTTGAACTCGCCCATGGATGCGCGCGCGCACCTGCGAATCACCCCATGGACGCGTACGTGTGCAGTGCGCGTACGCGTCGGTGCTGGTTTATGATTTTTTAATGAAAACGTGGCCAACGAATTCTGAAGGGTTGTGGGGCCCAATCTTAACCAACTTTGGCACCTAAACTGCTATTTAAAGCCAAGGATTGAAGAGCAAAGGGGGATTCCAATCATTCACACTCATTAGGATTAGTTTAGAGTTAGTTTCTAGAGAGAGAAGCTCTCTCTTCTCTCTAGAATTAGGATTAGGATTAGGTTTAGTTCTTACATCTAGATTTTAATCTTTGCTTTCTTCTACTTCTACTTTTCAATTCTTTGTTGCTACATTCATCTTCTTCTATTCTTTTGTTATAATTTCCTTTATGTTGTTCTTATATTTTGTTGTAGATCTAGTATTGTTCCTTCTACATTCTTCCAATTCAATAAGAGGTAATTCATAATAAATGTGTCTTCTTTGCTTTTCTATTGTTGATCTCTTGTTTTTGTAGTTGTAGATTCCTTTAATTCTTGCAATTAATAATGTTTACTTCTATTGCACTCTATGTGTTTGTTGAAATGCCTCTTCTAGATATAGTGTAGATTTTGTTCCTCTAGGCCTAGGTAGAGTAATTAGTGACACTTGAGTTATCTAATTCCTTTGTTGATTGATAATTGGAGAGATTGCTAATTGGATTGGAGTGCACTAAAGCTAGTCTTTCCTTGGGAGTTGGCTAGGACTTGTGGCTCAAGTCAATTCATCCACTTGACTTTCCTTTAATTAGTAAGGGTTAACTAAGGGGTAGCAATGAACAATTCTCATCACAATTGAGAAGGATAACTAGGATAGGACTTCTAATTTTCATACCTTGCCAAGAGCCTTTTATAGTTGTTAGTTTATTTTCATTGCCATTTACTTTTCATGCTTTTTATCCAAAACCCCAAAATAACTCATAACCAATAACAAGACACTTTATTGTAATTCCTAGGGAGAACGACCTGAGGTCCAATACTTCGGTTTATAAATTTTAAGGGTTTGTACTAGTGACAAACAACTTTTTGTATGAAAGGATTATTGCTTGGTTTAGAAACTATACTTTACAACGAGATTTTATTAGTGAATTTTTAAACCGTCAAAAATCCGTTCATCAGCCACTTCCCCACATGCCATTCCACGCCATGCAACACTCCAAGCTCCAACATGCGTTGGCGAGACATGCCCCAGCAATGCCTATGCACACCAACTTCTCCATGCATTGGTGTACCACGTCTAACCATTGGCGTGTACACACCGGGTCAAACTCCAGGAGGCCAAGATCAAGCAACCCTCGAAGGGATGCCACGCCCTCCACACGCCACACACCAAGGAGGTTGGCGTGCCACGCTCCCATACGCCAGACACACGCTCTACATCCGCCACCTTGGGCCAACTTCCAATGACCACCAAAACACCTTGGCAAGCCACTCCACTTTCACCAATTATCCAAGTGTCACACCAATTCATCCAAGTTCAAGACCAATTGCAAGGTCCATGATTCCAACACTTAAAGCAACTACCAAGTTTTGAATCTCAATTAGAATAAAGCAGAGCATTCTTAGTTTTAAATTAATTAGGAAAAGATTTTATTAGATTTGTTTTTATTTTAATTTGAATTTGAAAGTTAGGTTTAGGTTAGAATTTAAATAAGTCCAGGAACTATTCTACGAACATCACACATTACACGTACCATATCACATTTCATAATCCTTGTTTTTATTGTCTCTGCACCATGAGCAACTAATCTCCTCTGTTAAGATTAGAAGCTGGTACACGAAATCGTGATCGTTCATTCTTTGGTAATGGCGCTAAAAACTTAATACGCACGTTCATAATCTTAGTTCTTCTTCACAACTTCGCACAACTAACCAGCAAGTGCACTGGGTCGTCCAAGTAATAAACCTTACGTGAGTAAGGGTCGATCCCACGGAGATTGTCGGCTTGAAGCAAGCTATGGTCACCTTGTAAATCTCAGTCAGGCGGATTTAAATGGTTATGGTGAATTGATGATTAAAATATAATTAAAATATAAATAGGATAGAGATAATTATGTAATTCATTGGTGAGAATTTCAGATAAGCGTATAGAGATGCTTTTGTTCCTCCTGAACCTCTGCTTTCCTGTTGTCTTCATCCAATCATTCCTACTCCTTTCCATGGCAAGCTTTATGTAGGGCATCACCATTGTCAATGGCTACTTCCCGTCCTCTCAGTGAAAATGGTCCAAGATGCGCTGTCACCGCACGGCTAATCATCTGTCGGTTCTCGATCATGCTGGAATAGGATTCAGTAATCCTTTTGCGTCTGTCACTACGCCCAGCACTCGCGAGTTTGAAGCTCGTCACAGCCATCCCTTCCCGGATCCTACTCGGAATACCACAGACAAGGTTTAGACTTTCTGGATCTCAAGAATGGCTACCAATAATTCTAGCCTATACTACAAAGACTCTGATTGTGAATCAGGAGGCTAAGAGATACACATTCAAGCTTGTTTGCAAGTAGAACGGAAGTGGTTGTCAGGCACGCGTTCATAGGTGAGAATGGTGATGAGCGTCACATAATCATCACATTCATCATGTTCTTGTGTGCGAATGAATATCTTAGAGAAGAAATAGGCTTGAGTTGAATAAGAAAAACAATAGTACTTTGCATTAATTCATGAGGAACAGCAGAGCTCCACACCTTAATCTATGGTGTGTAGAAACTCTACCGTTGAAAATACATAAGTGATGAAGGTTCAGGCATGGCCGAATGGCCAGCCTCCATGATCTAAGAACTAAATGTCCAGAGATAGATAATACAATAGTAAAAGGTCATATTTATACTAAACTAGTTACTAGGGTTTACGGAGATAAGTAAATGACGCAGAAATCCACTTCCGGGGCCCACTTGGTGTGTGCTTAGGCTGAGCATTGAGCTTTCATATGTAGAGACTTCTTTTGGAGTTAAACGCCAGGTTGTCACCTGTTTCTGGCGTTTAACTCCAGAATAGGGCAGGAAGCTGGTGTTGAACGCCAGTTTGAATCATCTAAACTCGGGCAAAGTATGAACTATTATATATTACTGGAAAGCCCTGGATGTCTACTTTCCAACGCAATTGAGAGCGCACTATTTAGACTTCTGTAGCTCCAGAAAATCCACTTTGAATGCAGGGAGGTCAGAATCCAACAGCATCTGCAGTCCTTCTTCAGCCTCTAAATGTGATTTTTGCTCAAGTCCCTCAATTTCAGCCAGAAATTACCTGAAATCATAGAAAAACACATAAAATCATAGTAAAGTCCAGAAATGTGATTTTTATTTAAAAACTAATAAAAATATGCTAAAAACTAACTAAATCATACTAAAAACTATGTAAAAACAATGCCAAAAAGCGTATAAATTATCCGCTCATCACAACACCAAACTTAAATTGTTGCTTGTCCCCAAGCAACTGAAAATCAAATAGGATAAAAAGAAGAGAATATACTATAAATTCCAAAATATCAATGAAACTTAGCTCCAATCAGATGAGCGGGACTAGTAGCTTTTTGCCTCTGAACAGTTTTGGCATCTCACTTTATCCTTTGAAGTTCAGAATGATTGGCATCTATAGGAACTCAGAATTCAGATAGTGTTATTGATTCTCCTAGTTCAGTATGTTGATTCTTGAACACAGCTACTTTATGAGTCTTGTCCGTGGCCCTAAGCACTTTGTTTTCCAGTATTACCACCAGATACATAAATGCCACAGACACATAACTGGGTGAACCTTTTCAGATTGTGACTCAGCTTTGCTAGAGTCCCCAGTTAGAGGTGTCCAGGGTTCTTAAGCACACTTTTTTTTTGCATTGGACCTTGACTTTAACCGCTCAGTCTCAAGTTTTCACTTGACACCTTCACGCCACAAGCACATGGTTAGAGACAGCTTGGTTTAGCCGCTTAGGCCAGGATTTTATTCCTTTAGGCCCTCCTATCCACTGATGCTCAAAGCCTTGGATCTTTTTTACGCTTGCCTTTTGGTTTTAAGGGCTATTGGCTTTTTTGCTCTTGCCTTTTGGTTTAAAGAGCTTTTGGCTTTTTCTGCTTGCTTTTTCTTTTTCTTTCTCTTTTTTCGCCATTTTTCTTCTCTTTTTTGTTCGCAAGCTTTTGTATTCACTGCTTTTTCTTGCTTTAAGAATCAATTTTATGATTTTTCAGATTATCAATAACATTTCTCCTTTTCATTATTCTTTCAAGAGCCAACATATTTAACATTCATAAACAGCAATATCAAAAGACATATGCACTGTTCAAGCATTCATCTAGAAAACAAAAAGTATTGTCACCACATCAAAATAATTAAACTAATTTCAAGGATGAATTTGAAATTCATGTACTTTTTGTTCTTTTGTAATTAAAACATTTTTTATTTAAGAAAGGTGATGGATTCATAGGACATTCATAGCTTTAAGACATAGACACTTAAACACTAATGATCATGTAGTAAAGACACAAACATAAATAAAACATAAAGCATAGTAAACAAAAAAAAAACAGAAAAATAAGAACAAGGAAATTAAGGAACGGGTCCACCTTAGTGAGGGTGGCGTCTTCCTCTTCTTGAATAACCAATGGTGCTCTTGAGCTCCTCTATGTCTCTTCCTTGTCTTTGTTGCTCCTCCCTCATAGATCTTTGATCTTCTCTAATCTCATGGAGAATGATGGAGTGCTCTTGGTGCTCCATCCTTAGTTGTCCCATGTTGGAGCTTAATTCTCCTAGGGAGGTGTTGATTTGCTCCCAATAGTTTTGTGGAGGAAAGTGCATCCCCTGAGGCATCTCAGGGATTTCATGGTGAGGAATTTCCTCATGCTCTTGTTGAGGTCCATGATCTCTTATTTGCTCCATCCTTTTCTTGGTGATGGGCTTGTCCTCATCAATAAGGATGTCTCCCTCTATGTCAATTCCACCTGAATTGCAGAGGTGACAAATAAGGTGAGGAAAGGCTAACCTTGCCAAAGTGGAGGACTTGTCAGCCACCTTGTAGAGTTCTTGAGGTATAATCTCATGAACTTCCACTTCCTCCCCAATCATGATACTATGGATCATGATGGCCCGGTCTACAGTAACTTCAGACCGGTTGCTAGTAGGAATAATTGAGCGTTGAATAAACTCCAACCATTCTCTAGCTACAGGCTTAAGGTCCGGTCTTCTCAATTGAACCGGCTTGCCTCTTGAGTCAACTTTCCATTGAGCTCCTTCTACACATATATCCATGAGGACTTGGTCCAACCTTTGATCAAAGTTGACCCTTCTAGTGTAGGGGCGTGCGTTTTCTTGCACCATTGGCAAGTTGAACGCCAACCTTACATTTTCCAGACTGAAATCTAAGTATTTCCCCCGAACCATGGTAAGCCAATTCTTTGGATTCAGGTTCACACTTTGATCATGGTTCCAAGTGATCCATGTGTAACAACCCTGATTTTCGAGTACATGAGATCTTTTCTGAAAGTACGGATTTCTCTGGAAGATCAGTAAAGGGAACACCTCTGCTATATCATCAAGCATCTCAATCCTCATTATCATTATGTCATCTTTAAGCTAGAACCTCCTTTGAGGCAAGCTCGATAATACAATCGCGAAGAACCTAGTTTTTGAACCGTATCGGTTGGCAGTTTTGATTCTGATTTTCGTAAATAGTCTCTGTTTGACGAACCGGACTCGATTCATGAGAGGAGAGAGATAATAGTATAATATTATCATTATATTAGTATTAGAAAATTATTGAATGACATTATAAGGTTATCTGGTCTGTTTTTGTTAAAAACAGAAAATCGGTTTAACCGGGTTTACGGTTTACTGGTGCAACTTAGCACCAGCACTCTCTGATGAATTTAGCAATGCTAAGGCCTCATTATAAATGTTCTATTCTCATAATAAATATGTTACTAGTGTCATTTATGCTAGTAGCTCAGAAAATAATTTTTAGAGATGTTTTTACGAGTGTTCCAGTACACCTAGTTTCAGTAGTTGTACACCAGAGATATTTTAATATTATTTTAATCCACCTCCAAGCCAACCAATCACAACTCACCTTACACCCCCAAGACCTCCAAGGCTGTCTCATTTCATCATTTTGGCCGAAAATAACAAGAGAGAAAAGAGAGAAACTTTCATGAACACTTAATCTTCAAAGCTTGATTTCTTCTGAACTAAAACTCAAATCAAAACTCCGTTTTCACCAAAATGATCCTCTCTTCTTCCTCTACATAACCATGTAACTTATCAAGGATGGAAATAAGGTGAGATGGCTGTCTCCCTCCCATTTCAATTCGGTTTTCAAGGAAAACCATGCAAAACATGTGTTTTCTTGATGTTCTTCCTTAAGAATCATACTTAACTTGACTTGAGGGCCAAGAAACGTGAATTTCCAGCAAGTCTAAGGTGAGATATCTCTTCCTAACATACTGAGTGAGATTTGGTCAGTTGAGAGTTTTTGGATTTAAAGTTGTTCTTGATGTGATTTAGGAGGAAAAAGTGCTTAAGGACCACCTGAAAGTTTAACCAAATTAGGAGCAGCAAAACCAGGTAGGGATTGACGAATTTAATCTTGATTGATTGTGTTTGAGTTGTGTGATTATGATATGTTTTGGCTGTGCTTGAAATTGATTGTTTGTATGAGTAATTCTTGTTGAAATTTTGGTGAAAATTTGATGAAATTTGATGAAATTCAAGCTATGAATGTGTGTTCTTGTGGCTGCTGGAAAACGAAACCCTAGAGCTTAAATTGAGGTTTAATTTGTGTTAAAATCATGTAGAAAAGATGGAGTTTTAGTGGCTGGAAATTTATTTTGAATTATAGTAAAAATCGGTTGCTGAAAAGACTGAAAAACGGGTAAAAACAGAGAAAGAATCTGAAGAATTTATGAAGAACATGAAGAACACTTTGAGTGTGATGAAGAACAATGAAGAACACCTTTTTGATTCATAAAAGGGCAAGGAAGTAATTAATTTGGTGTTTGAGGGGTTATATGGTAATTTTTGAAAGTTAGGGTGGTAAAAGTAGAAATATTAAAAGTTACGGGTGGTAAAAAGTGAATTTTAAAGGTTAAAGGTTAAAGTAAAGTTAATTTTCGAAAATTTAATAATAAAATAATAAATAATAATAAAATATTAAATAATAATATTTAATTAAAAATAATATTTTAATAAAAATAATAAAATAATGCAGAAAAGGCAGTTTTCTGTAAAAGCTTTAGAAAGACAACTTTAAGCGCAGAATCTCATAATTACCTTCATAAAACACTTAGGGAGTGGTAAGAACATATTAGTGAGGCAAAGATAAAGGAAAGATAAAAAGTTAAAGAAAAGATAAAAACCAAAGAAAAGTCTGTAAAGTTTTAACGACAGAAAAACAGACACAGACTAGTGAACGAACTAGGGCAACTTAGTTAGTACTTGAGTCACGAATAGGGTTAGGTATTATATGAAAAGTTAAACTGTTTCAGTATAGACTTAATGAACCTATACTTAGGACAGACTAACTATTCATACCGAAATTTACATAAGCTTTAAATACATACGTTAAATAGAGAAATTAGAGCAGAGTAGAGAGATACAGAGAAAAGAGAAACCAGAACAGAGTAAAGAGATATAAAGAGAAGAGTATAAGAATAAAGAGTTAAGCCTTGTAGCATGATGTTCGGTTGGATGTTCATCTGCTGCTTTTCCATTGGCCCTAGAGGTCCTGTAGGCCCAAGTTCACCTACAGTGAGTTGTTATTCCTGTAGGCCGAAGTTCACCTGCAGTGAATATCAATTGTGTATCTCAGGGTGTTGCTCCTGTAGGCCGAAGTTTACCTACAGAGAGTTGTGATACCTGTAAGCCGAAGTTCACTTACAGGGGCGCTATTTCTGTAAGCCGAAGTTCACTTACAGAGGTGTTATTTCTGTAGGCCCAAGAGATGTGTTTATTCATTTGTTGCGTTAAGGCAACTCCAGATATACTTGTATAATCATCTGCTGCAGAGAGGCAGTCAGATAGATAATGGTGTGATCACTGAGAACGCTTTCCTGCGGTACAGATCCATATTTTATTTCTGTAAGGCAGAGGGGTTATTTCCTGCTACAGAAGTACCGTGACCACCTGTTCCATTTCTGTAGTGGCAGAGGGGTTATTTCCTGTATACAGAAGGTGTGTCGGCTTACATCCCTGCAGTGGCAGATGTGTTATTTCCTGCGTGCAGTGGACCCTGTGGTGGCAGAGGGGTTATTTCCTGTACACAGGGGTATAGCAATTAGGAAAGCCTTATCCAGACAGAGGTTGCTGGATAACGTCGGGGGCGGGTTAGTAACCGACAGATGAGCTCATTACCTGCACTAGGGCTAGACATGCATCATTCTTGTCTGCGCATCATTCTCTGTTGCATTCCTTTCTGTGTGTGGTTTATTTCTTTATGTTTGTCTGCTTGCATATTATTTCTGTGTTTTATTGTATTCTTTTGTTTGTGTTCTACTTTCTATTACCTCTACTTTCTCTTTCTATCTTTATCTTCTGTTTACTGCTTTGCTGTATTATGTTATTTGTTTGCTAATCGACCCCAAGTAAATGAACGTAACTAATAACCCCGACCCTACTAAGAACTCCCCAGTTCTTACCCCTTCTCTCTCCCTTCCCCCTTCAGATGGAAGTAAGAGTACCTTACCATAGTTCGCTGATGACTGTTCGCAAGAAGAGGATTCTGCTCTAGATAGTCTTCGGAGTCTAGGGTAAATATCGTTCTCTGTTTACATGTATATACTGTGAGACCAGCCAACGTCTGCACCCCGTTCGTATGCGCACTTTAACCTAAATCCTGTGTACGAGATTCCTATTGTGTGGCTACTTCATGAGGTACCAGAGAGACGTCTTGTGGAAAAGTCTGATCGTGCAGAGGAGTAGCAGATGATGTTCTATCTTTTGATGACGTTCCACTTGACTTGAGTTTTGAAGACCTAGAACGTAGTTTCCCTCACTTTAGTAGTTTAGAGGGACTAGGTGAGTATAGAGTCTAGGCTAGCCTGGGCGCCAGCTTAGGGACTTCTTGAACAGGTCAGGGCTTGGGATGTTGTATGTATATATATGTATATAGTTATTATCTAGCTATATCTAGGGGTGTTCTAACTAAAACTATATACTATAATAAAGGCTGAATCACTGAATGTTGTTAACTACTTGAGATGTATTTATGTGTGGTTGTTTATAACTGTTTTATCTGCTATCAGTTATGAATTGCTTATGAATGATTTCGTCTATTAATCCAAATGTTTTAAAAAAAAAGTACCTCGTAAAATAACTACGCTTTTAACAATGAATCAGGCTCATATAATAAATAATAGATAATAGATAGGTAGACAAGTTGGTAGCGCTCAGTTTCTAGTATGATCATGACGTACCAGAAATTGGGTCGTTACAATTTGGTATCAGAGCGGTTCGTTCCCAGTAGAGCCTGGGGAGTGGACTGACTATGCTTCATTGCATACTCTATTGTGTGTCTCATGCATATAGGATATCCCAGTGATATATGTTGCATGATTGTCTCTGTGTTTTCATTTTGGGAATGTTCACACTTGACTTGAAGTGTTAAGACTGATCACCTTAACAATGATTGTTTGGTGTGAACAAGACTATAATGGGTTCACGGAGACGAGGTGTACGGGAAGGAATTCCTAATGTTAACTACGAGAGGGAATAGGAAACGTTTATGGCTACCATAAACAACGTGGCTGAAGTAGTGCGTGAAGCTGCTGTAGCAGCGGCTAGGGCTGTTGAACGTCTCGGAGTGAGAATGGAAACGAGAATGAATACGGAGAAGATAATGGGAATGATGAGAACAACTTAGGGCATCCTGGAAGACCTATGACCCTTGCGACCTTTATGAAGGTTAATCCGCCTAAGTTCAAGGGTACACTCGTTGCAACTGACACTGATAACTGGTTTCGAGGTATTAAACGATCACTGAGAGCGCAGCATGTTCCGGAAGGACAACACGTGGAGTTTGCTACTTATATGCTCGTGGGAGAAGCTGAGTACTGGTGGCAAGGGATACAGCGACTGCTACGACGTAATGAAGGTGACATTCCTTGGGATATTTTTAAAGATGATTTCTACAAGAAATATTTTCCAAGAGCAGTGCGTGATGCTAAAGAGATAGAGCTTATGCAGCTGAGGCAAGGGGGTATGACTGTTGCTGAGTATGCTCGTAATTTCGATGACTTGTGTCGTTTCTCTAAGATCTGTCAAGGGAGTCCTACTGACTTTGAAGAATGGAAGTGCTTGAAGTTTGAAGGAGGCCTTCGTGATGATCTGATGAGTTCAATAGTTCCGCTGGAGATACGTAATTTTGCTGAATTAGTCAACAAGAGTAAGTTAGTAGAAGAATGTATTAAGAAAGTGAATGTGGCCAAGGTGAGTTGCCAAGGATTTCCACCAAGGCGTCTTAGTAATCATCAGGCAGCTGGGAGAAGGGTGCATTTTAAAGCGCGTGGCATACGACAACATAAGAATCTACAAGTTGGTAACATTACTGCTCGCTGTACGGGTAAGAATGGAGGTAAAGCAAGGCAATGCAATGGTGAACGAGCCCATCAGGCTTACATAAACACTGCATGTAAGCAATGCGGAAAAGAGCATGATAACAGGTCTTGCCAGTTTGGATCATCTAACTGCTATGCTTGTGGAGAACTTGGACATATTGCCAAGGATTGTCCGAAGGGATTTACTCAAAATCCAGTCAGAACCCAACAATAAGGACGAGTGTTTGCTATCACTATTGACGATGTTGTGCAATCGGACGCCCTCATTCAAGGTCAGTGTTATGTCAAGAATCGATTTCTAACTGCACTGTATGATTCGGGTGCATCGTATTCTTTATTTCTCTAACTATTGCTCACGAGTTAGGATTATATTTCTTTAAATTGAATTTTTACTTGATTGTCCATACACCTGCATCCCAAAATGCTTTGACCAGTTTAGTGTGCCTGCAAGTACCATTCGCTATTAGGAACAGGACTTTTATACACTATCTAATCTGTTTGCCTCCATATGGTTTAGAAGTTATTTTAGGATTAGATTGGTTATCTAAGTATCATGTTTTCCTTGATTATTTTAAAAGAACTATTGTTATTCTATCTGATAGTCTATGTACTAAACCATTTCTGTCCCACACCTTATATCTGAATTCTGTAAGAGTTACCTTAGGCGGGAGTGATTGTGAGGGGTACGTTCTGTTAGCGGCTAGCTCAAATGGTAGTGAATTAAGCTTAGAACGAATCTGAATGATGAAGGAATTTCCTGATGTTTTCTTGGACGACATACCTGAGTCTCCTCCTCAGCGAGAGATAGAATTCAGCATTGATCTAGTACCTGGAGCCGGACCGATTTCCATAGCACTGTACTGGATGTCACCATTGCTTGCAGAGCTGAAGAAGCTGTGAGATAGGATCGTAGTGGCCTATGGAGGTACAAGAACAGAATTTGTGTGCCTAACTCTGGAGAATTGCGACAAAAGATTCTTGCTGAAGCTCACCAAAGTAGATTTTCTATGCATCCTGGGGTGACAAAGATGTATCGAGATTTGAAACAAATGTTCTGGTGGCCGGGCTTAAAGAAAGAAGTAGCTGATTATGTCTCAAAATGTTTAACCTGCCAGAAGATGAAGGTGGAACATCAGAAGCTGTCAGGAACCCTGCAACCCTTAGAAATACCACAATGGAAATGGGAGCAGATTTCTATGGATTTTGTCACGGGATTGCCAAGGACCTCAACAGGACACGATGCCATCTGGGTAATTGTGGACAGGTTGACAAAGTCAGCGCACATCCTTCTGATTCGAGTTGACTATACTTTAGAAAGGCTGGCACGGATATATATTCAAGAAATCATACGATTGCACGGGATACCTTTGTTAATTGTTTCAGATCGAGATCCGATGTTTACATCCAGATTCTGGAGAGTTTTCCAGAAAGTGTTGGGAACAGAATTGCACATGAGTACAGCATACCATCCTCAGACAGACGGAAAATCAGAGCAGACAATCCAGACATTAGAAGACATGTTACGATCATGTATGATAGACAACCAAAGCAGCTGGGATAAGTATTTGCTGTTGGTCGAATTTGTCTACAACAGCAGTTGCCAATAAAGTATCGGGATGGCACCATATGAAGCTCTCTACAAAAGAAGATGTCGGACACCATTGTGTTGGAATGACGATGGAGAAGCTAGTGTCTTAGGTCCAAACTTAGTGTAAGAAACTACTGAGAAGATAAAGGAGATTCGTCGGAAGATCCAGACAGCATAAGGCCGCCAAAAGAGCTATGCCGATAATAGATGTAGACCCTTAGAGTTTAGTGACGGAAACCGTGTCTTTCTAGAAGTAACCTTGATTACTGGAATAGGTAGAGCCCTTAAGACTAAAAAGCTTAACCCACGATACATAGAACCTTTCCAAATACTTAAAAGAGTCGGTCTAGTAGTTTATCAAATAGTCCTTCCTCCTTATTTATCAAACCTTCATGATGTTTTTCATGTCTCGCAACTTAAGAAATATATTCCCGACAAGAGTCACGTTTTACAACCAGAGACAGTACAGTTATGAAATGATTTGACATATCAAGCATCACCGGTTCAGATCGTAGAAAGAAGTGATAAACAGCTAAAAGGCAAGACTGTTCGCTTAGTCAAAGTAGCATGGGAACCAAGAGGAGAAGAAGAGCACACTTGGGAACTGGAAGATAAGATGAAAGCTGATTACCCACATTTATTCCTAGGTAACTGAAATTTTGAGGGCAAAATTTTCTTTTAGGAGGGTAGAATGTAACAACCCTGATTTTCGAGTACATGAGATCTTTTCTGAAAGTACGGATTTCTCCGGAAGATCAGTAAAGGGAACACCTCTGCTATATCATCAAGCATCTCAATCCTCATTATCATTATGTCATCTTTAAGCTAGAACCTCCTTTGAGGTAAGCTCGATAATACAATCGCGAAGAACCTAGTTTTTGAACCGTATCGGTTGGCAGTTTTGATTCTGATTTTCGTAAATAGTCTCTGTTTGACGAACCGGACTCGATTCATGAGAGGAGAGAGATAATAGTATAATATTATCATTATATTAGTATTAGAAAATGCTTGAATGACATTATAAGGTTATCTGGTCTGTTTTTGTTAAAAACAGAAAATCGGTTTAACCGGGTTTACGGTTTACTGGTGCAGCTTAGCACCAGCACTCTCTGATGAATTTAGCAATGCTAAGGCCTCATTATAAATGTTCTATTCTCATAATAAATATGTTACTAGTGTCATTTATGCTAGTAGCTCAGAAAATAATTTTTAGAGATATTTTTACGAGTGTTCCAGTACACCTAGTTTCAGTAGTTGTACACCAGAGATATTTTAATATTATTTTAATCCACCTCCAAGCCAACCAATCACAACTCACCTTACACCCCCAAGACCTCCAAGGCTGTCTCATTTCATCATTTTGGCCGAAAATAACAAGAGAGAAAAGAGAGAAACTTTCATGAACACTTAATCTTCAAAGCTTGATTTCTTCTGAACTAAAACTCAAATCAAAACTCCGTTTTCACCAAAATGATCCTCTCTTCTTCCTCTACATAACCATGTAACTTATCAAGGATGGAAATAAGGTGAGATGGCTGTCTCCCTCCCATTTCAATTCGGTTTTCAAGGAAAATCATGCAAAACATGTGTTTTCTTGATGTTCTTCCTTAGGAATCATGCTTAACTTGACTTGAGGGCCAAGAAACGTGAATTTCCAGCAAGTCTAAGGTGATATATCTCTTCCTAACATACTGAGTGAGATTTGGTCAGTTGAGAGTTTTTGGATTTAAAGTTGTTCTTGATGTGATTTAGGAGGAAAAAGTGCTTAAGGACCACCTGAAAGTTTAACCAAATTAGGAGCAGCAAAACCAGGTAGGGATTGACGAATTTAATCTTGATTGATTGTGTTTGAGTTGTGTGATTATGATATGTTTTGGCTGTGCTTGAAATTGATTGTTTGTATGAGTAATTCTTGTTGAAATTTTGGTGAAAATTTGATGAAATTTGATGAAATTCAAGCTATGAATGTGTGTTCTTGTGGCTGCTGGAAAACGAAACCCTAGAGCTTAAATTGAGGTTTAATTTGTGTTAAAATCATGTAGAAAAGATGGAGTTTTAGTGGCTGGAAATTTATTTTGAATTATAGTAAAAATGGGTTGCTGAAAAGACTGAAAAACGGGTAAAAACAGAGAAAGAATCTGAAGAATTTATGAAGAACATGAAGAACACTTTGAGTGTGATGAAGAAAAATGAAGAACACCTTTTTGATTCATAAAAGGGCAAGGAAGTAATTAATTTGGTGTTTGAGGGGTTATATGGTAATTTTTGAAAGTTAGGGTGGTAAAAGTAGAAATATTAAAAGTTACGGGTGGTAAAAAGTGAATTTTAAAGGTTAAAGGTTAAAGTAAAGTTAATTTTCGAAAATTTAATAATAAAATAATAAATAATAATAAAATATTAAATAATAATATTTAATTAAAAATAATATTTTAATAAAAATAATAAAATAATGCAGAAAAGGCAGTTTTCTGTAAAAGCTTTAGAAAGACAACTTTAAGCGCAGAATCTCATAATTACCTTCATAAAACACTTAGGGAGTGGTAAGAACATATTAGTGAGGCAAAGATAAAGGAAAGATAAAAAGTTAAAGAAAAGATAAAAACCAAAGAAAAGTCTGTAAAGTTTTAACGACAGAAAAACAGACACAGACTAGTGAACGAACTAGGGCAACTTAGTTAGTACTTGAGTCACGAATAGGGTTAGGTATTATATGAAAAGTTAAACTGTTTCAGTATAGACTTAATGAACCTATACTTAGGACAGACTAACTATTCATACCGAAATTTATATAAGCTTTAAATACATACGTTAAATAGAGAAATTAGAGCAGAGTAGAGAGATACAGAGAAAAGAGAAACCAGAACAGAGTAAAGAGATATAAAGAGAAGAGTATAAGAATAAAGAGTTAAGCCTTGTAGCATGATGTTCGGTTGGATGTTCATCTGCTGCTTTTCCATTGGCCCTAGAGGTCCTGTAGGCCCAAGTTCACCTACAGTGAGTTGTTATTCCTGTAGGCCGAAGTTCACCTGCAGTGAATATCAATTGTGTATCTCAGGGTGTTGCTCCTGTAGGCCGAAGTTTACCTACAGAGAGTTGTGATACCTGTAAGCCGAAGTTCACTTACAGGGGCGCTATTTCTGTAAGCCGAAGTTCACTTACAGAGGTGTTATTTCTGTAGGCCCAAGAGATGTGTTTATTCATTTGTTGCGTTAAGGCAACTCCAGATATACTTGTATAATCATCTGCTGCAGAGAGGCAGTCAGATAGATAATGGTGTGATCATTGAGAACGCTTTCCTGCAGTACAGATCCATATTTTATTTCTGTAAGGCAGAGGGGTTATTTCCTGCTACAGAAGTACCGTGACCACCTGTTCCATTTCTGTAGTGGCAGAGGGGTTATTTCCTGTATACAGAAGGTGTGTCGGCTTACATCCCTGCAGTGGCAGATGTGTTATTTCCTGCGTGCAGTGGACCCTGTGGTGGCAGAGGGGTTATTTCCTGTACACAGGGGTATAGCCAATAGGAAAGCCTTATCCAGACAGAGGTTGCTGGATAATGTCGGGAGCGGGTTAGTAACAGACAGATGAGCTCATTACCTGCACTAGGGCTAGACATGCATCATTCTTGTCTGCGCATCATTCTCTGTTGCATTCCTTTCTGTGTGTGGTTTATTTCTTTATGTTTGTCTGCTTGCATACTATTTCTGTGTTTTATTCTATTCTTTTGTTTGTGTTCTACTTTCTATTGCCTCTACTTTCTCTTTCTATCTTTATCTTCTGTTTACTGCTTCGCTGTATTATGTTATTTTTTTGCTAATCGACCCCAAGTAAATGAACGTAACTAATAACCCCGACCCTACTAAGAACTCCCCAGTTCTTACCCCTTCTCTCTCCCTTCCCCCTTCAGATGGAAGTAAGAGTACCTTACCATAGTTCGCTGATGACTGTTCGCAAGAAGAGGATTCTGCTCTAGATAGTCTTCGGAGTCTAGGGTAAATATCGTTCTCTGTTTACATGTATATACTGTGAGACCAGCCAACGTCTGCACCCCGTTCGTATGCGCACTTTAACCTAAATCCTGTGTACGAGATTCCTATTGTGTGGCTACTTCATGAGGTACCAGAGAGACGTCTTGTGGAAAAGTCTGATCGTGCAGAGGAGTAGCAGATGATGTTCTATCTTTTGATGACGTTCCACTTGACTTGAGTTTTGAAGACCTAGAACGTAGTTTCCCTCGCTTTAGTAGTTTAGAGGGACTAGGTGAGTATAGAGTCTAGGCTAGCCTGGGCGCCAGCTTAGGGACTTCTTGAACAGGTCAGGGCTTGGGATGTTGTATGTATATATATGTATATAGTTATTATCTAGCTATATCTAGGGGTGTTCTAACTAAAACTATATACTATAATAAAGGCTGAATCACTGAATGTTGTTAACTACTTGAGATGTATTTATGTGTGATTGTTTATAACTGTTTTATCTGCTATCAGTTGTGAATTGCTTATGAATGATTTCGTCTATTAATCCAAATGTTTTTTAAAAAAAAAGTACCTCGTAAAATAACTACGCTTTTAACAACGAATCAGGCTCATATAATAAATAATAGATAATAGATAGGTAGACAAGTTGGTAGCGCTCAGTTTCTAGTATGATCACGACGTACCAGAAATTGGGTCGTTACACCATGCGTTTGCATAGAACTCTTGAACCATTAAGATCCCGACTTGTTGAATGGGGTTGGTGAGAACTTCCCAACCTCTTCTTCAGATCTCATGTCGGATCTCCGGATACTCATTCTTTTTGAGCTTGAAAGGAACTCCAGGGATCACTTTCTTCTTGGCCACAACTTCATAGAAGTGGTCTTGATGGACCCTTGAGATGAATCTCTCCATCTCTCATGACTCAGAGGTGGAAGCAGTTGTCTTCCATTTCCTCTTTCTAGAGGTTTCTCTAGCCTTAGGTGCCATTGATGGTTATGGAAACACAAAAAGCAATTCTTTTACCACACTAAACTTAAAAGGTTTGCTCGTCCTCAAGCAAAAGAAGAAAGAAAGAAGGAGAAGAAGAAGAAAAAATGGAGGAGAAGGAGAGAGGTGTGTATTCGGCCAAGGGGAAGAAGAAGGGTTGTGTTGTGTGAAAATAGAGTAGTGTTGAGGGGTTTATATAGGGGTGGGGGAAGGTTTGGGGTTCGGTCATGGGGTTGGATTTGGGTGGGAAATGAATTTGAATTTGTAGGTAGGTGGGGGTTTTTGGGGAAGAAAGGATGGATGTGAGTGGTGAAGAGGTGATGGGGAAGAGTAATTGAGGTGATTGGTGAAGGATATTTGGGGAAGAGAGTTATGAAAAGGTGTGAAGAGGAGAGAAAAAAAGGTGGGGATCTAGTGGAGTCCACAGATCCTGAAGAGATTCTGTGGGGTCCACAGATCCAGAGGGGTCAAGGACTTAGCATCCCTACTCCAATTAGGCGTGCAAAACGCCCTTTGTATACAATACTGGCGTTTAACGCCAAACTGCTGCCTGTTTTTGGCGTTAAACGCCCAAATGTAGCCTGTTTCTGGCATTTAACGCCAGGTTGATGCTTGTTTCTGGCATTAAACGCCAGCTTGGTGCTTGTTTCTGGTGTTAAACGCCAGACAGATGCTTGTTTCTGCCGTTTAAACGCCAAAGTGCTCTTCCTCCAGGGTGTGCTATTTCTTCTGCTATTTTTTATTCTATTTTTAATTTTTCAGTTGTTCTTGTGACTTCACATGATCATCAACCTAATAAAACATGAAATAACAATAAAAATAAAATAGATATAATTAAATAACATTGGGTTGCCTCCCAACAAGCGCTTCTTTAATGTCAATAGCTTGACAGTGAGCTTCTCATGGAGCCTCACAGATAATCAGAGCAAGGTTGGGACATCCTAACACCAAACTTAGAGTTTGAATGTGGGGGTTCAACACCAAACTTAGAGTTTGGTTGTGGCCTCCCAACACCAAATGTAGAGTTTGACTGTGGGGGCTTTGGTTGACTCTGCAGTGGGAGAAGCTTTTCATGCTTCCTCTCCATGGTTACAGAAGGAGAACCTTGAGTCTTAAACACAAGGTAGTCCTCATTCAGTTGAAGGACCAACTCTCCTCTGTCTATTTCAATCACAGCTTTTGTTGTGGCTAGGAAGGATCTTCCAAGGATGATGGATTCATCCTCATCCTTCCCAGTGTCTAGGATTATGAAATCAGCAGGGATGTAAAGGCTTTCAACCTTTACTAACACATCCTCTACTTGTCCATAAGCCTATTTTCTTGAGTTATCTGCCATTTCTAATGAGATTCTGGCAACTTGCACCTCAAAGATTCCTAGTTTCTCCATTACAGAGAGTGGCATTAAGTTTATGCCTGACCCTAGGTCACACAGAGCCTTCTCAAAGGTCATGGTGCCTATGTTACAGGAAATTAGGAATTTACCAGGATCTTATTTCTTTTGAGGTAATTTCTGCCTATCCAATGCATTCAGTTCATTGGTGAGTAAGGGAGGTTCATCTTCCCAAGTCTCATTACTAAATAATTTGGCATTCAGCTTCATGATTGCACCAAGGTACTTAGCAACTTGCTCTTCAGTAATGTCTTCATCCTCTTCAGAGGAAGAATACTCATAAGAGCTCATGAAGGGCAGAAGCAAGTTGAATGGAATCTCTATGGTCTCTGTATGAGCCTCAGATTCCTTTGGTTCCTCAAAGGGAAACTCCTTATTGGTCAGTGAACGTCCTAGGAGGTCTTCCTCACTAGGATTCACATCTTTTTCCTCCTCTCTGGGTTCGGCCACACCAAGTAAGGTAATGGCCTTGCACTCTCTTTTTGGATTCTCTTATGTATTGCTTGGGAGAGTACTAGGAGGAGTTTCAGTGACCCTTTTACTCAGCTGGCCCACTTGTGCCTCCAAATTTCTGATGGAGGACCTTGTTTCATTCATGAAACTTAGAGTGGCCTTAGATAGATCAGAGACTATATTTGCTAAGCTAGATGGATTCTGCTCAGAATTTTTTGTCTGTTGCTGAGTGGATGATGGAAAAGGCTTGCTATTGCTAAACCTGTTTCTTCCACCATTATTAAAGCCTTGTTGAGGCTTTTGTTGATCCTTCCATGAGAAATTTGGATGATTTCTCTATGAGGGATTATAGGTGTTTCCATAGGGTTCACCCATGTAATTCACCTCTGCTATTGCAGGGTTCTCAGGATCATAAGCTTCTTCTTCAGAAGATGCCTCTTTAGTACTGTTGGATGCAGCTTGCAATCCATTCAGACTCTGAGAAATCATATTGACTTGCTGAGTCAATATTTTGTTCTGAGCCAATATGGCATTCAGAGCATCAATTTCAAGAACTCCCTTTCTCTGAGGCGTCCCATTACTCACAGGATTCCTTTCAGAAGTGTACATGAACTGGTTATTTGCAACCATGTCAATGAGTTCCTGAGCTTCTGCAGGCATTTTCTTTAGGTGAATGGATCCACCTACAAAATGGTCCAATGACATCTTAGATAATTCAGACAGACCATCATAGAATATATGCAGGATGGTCCATTCTGAAAGCATGTCAGAATGACACTTTTTGGTCAGTTGCTTGTATCTCTCCCAAGCTTCATAGAGGGATTCACCTTCTTTCTGTTTGAAGGTTTGAACATCCACTCTAAGCTTGCTAAGCTTTTGAGGAGGAAAGAACTTGGCTAAGAAAGCCGTGACCAGCTTATCCCAAGAGTTCAGGCTATCTTTAGGTTGAGAGTCCAACCATATTCTAGCTCTGTCTCTTACAGCAAACGGGAAAAGTATAAGCCTGTAGACCTCGGGATCAACCCCATTGGTCTTAACAGTATCACAGATCTGCAAAAATTCAGTTAAGAACTGAAAAGGATCTTCTGATGGAAGTCCACGAAACTTGCAATTCTGTTGCATCAGAGAAACTAATTGAGACTTTAGCTCAAAATTATTTGCTCCAATGGCAGGGATTGAGATGTTTCTTCCATATAAGTTGGAATTTGGTGCAGTAAAGTCACCAAGCATCTTCCTTGCACCTCCACCATTATTATTAGTTTCGGCCATGTCTCCTTCTTTTTCGAAAAATTCTGTCAGATTTTCTCCAGAGAGTTGTGCTTTAGCTTCCCTTAGCTTCCTCTTTAGAGTCCTTTCAGGTTCAGGATCGGCTTCAACAAGAATGTTCTTATCCTTGTTCCTGCTCATATGAAAAAGAAGAAAACAGAAAAGAAGATGAATCTTCTATGTCACAGTATAGAGATTCCTTTATCTGAGTAGAAGAAGAAAAGAAATTCAAACACAGAAAGAGGGAGAGGGTTCGAATTTTTAAGAAGAAGAGAAGTGTTAGTAGATAAATAAATAATTAGAAGGAGGTGAGAGAGAAGAATTTTCGAAAATAATTGAAAAGAAAAGAAAAATATTTTTATTTTTATTTTGAATTTTGGTTAAAATTCGAAAATTTTAAAAAGAAAAATGAAATTAAACTAAATTAAAATTTAAAACAATTAGTTAATTAAAAAAATTTTGAAAAAGAGGAAGGTAATTTTCGAAAATTAGAGAGAGAATTAGTTAGGTAGTTTTGAAAAAGATATGATTGAAATAGTAAACTTTTAAAATTAAATAAAAAGTCAAGTAGTTAATTGAAAAAAGATTTGAAAATCAAATTTAAAAAGATAAGAGGTTAGATAAGAAGTTAGAAAAGATTTTGAAATTGACTTTGAAAAAGATGTGATTGAAATTTATTTTGAAAAAGATTTGAGAAAGAAATTTAAAAAGATTTGATTTTGAAAATTAAAGTTGATTACTTGACTAACAAGAAACAAAAAGATATGATTTAAAATTTAAAGATTGAACCTTTCTTACTAGGCAAGTAACAAACTTAAAATTTTTGATTCAATCACATTAATTGTTAGTATTAATTTGAAAATATGAAATAGAAATAAGAAAAAGATTTTGAAAGTAAATTTTGAAAATTTTGAAATTATGAAAGAAAAAAATGAAAAATATTTGCTTTTTGAGAAAGATTTGAAAAAGATAGAATTTTTAAATTGAAAATTTGGTTTGACTCATAATAAACAACTAAATTTTAAAAAGTTTTGAAAAATTCAACTCAAATTTTCGAAAATTTATGAGTGAAATAGGGGAAAGATATTTTTTTATTTTTGAATTTTTAATGAAGAAAGAGAAAAACATCAAAAAGACTCAATGCATGAAAATTTTGGATCAAAACAAATGATGCATGCAAGAACACTATGAATGTTAAGATGAACACCAAGAACTTATTTTTAAAAATTTTTACGAAAAGAAAAACATGCAAGACATCAAACTTAACAATTTTTCATGTATAGACACTAACAAATTGAAAATACTTAAAAAAAAAAAAAGAAAAGACACAAAACAAGAAAATGCAAAGATCAAACAAAGGAAATCATCAAGAACAACTTGAAGATCATGAAGAACATAATGCATGAATTTTCGAAAATTAAAGAAAATTATAAAAACATGCAATTGACACCAAACTTAAAAATTGACACTAGACTCAAACAAGAAACATCAAATTATTTTTGGTTTTTATGATTTTATTAACTTTTTTTTATTTTTCGAAAATATTTTGGAAAAGGGAAATAAGGATTTCAAAATTTTTAATGAGAATTCCAGGAATCATGCAATGTTAGTCTAAAGCTCCGGTCCAGGAATTAGACATGGCTCACTAGCCAGCCAAGCTTTTAGTAAAAGTTCCGGTCCAAAACACTAGACATGGCCAATGGCCAGCCAAGCCTTAGCAGTACATACAAGCATTTCATAACAGGTGGAAACCTCAGTCCAAAAGAATTTAGATATGGCTTAATAGCCAGCCAGGCTTCAACATGTCATGGTGAAACTCTATAATTCATTCTTAAAAATTCTGAAGTCATAGAAAAAAAATTTTTTGAAAATTTTTTCGAAAATAAAAATAAAAATAATAAAAACAAAAAGCTTAAAATTAAAATAAATTTACCTAATCTGAGCAACAAGATGAACCGTCAGTTGTCCAAACTCCAACAATCCCCGGCAACGGCGCCAAAAATTTGGTGCACGAAATCGTGATCGTTCATTCTTTGGTAACGGCGCTAAAAACTTAATACGCACGTTCATAATCTTAGTTCTTCTTCACAACTTCGCACAACTAACCAGCAAGTGCACTGGGTCGTCCAAGTAATAAACCTTACGTGAGTAAGGGTCGATCCCACGGAGATTGTCGGCTTGAAGCAAGCTATGGTCACCTTGTAAATCTTAGTCAGGCGGATTTAAATGGTTATGGTGAATTGATAATTAAAATATAATTAAAATATAAATAGAATAGAGATACTTATGTAATTCATTGGTGAGAATTTCAGATAAACGTATAGAGATGCTTTTGTTCCTCCTGAACCTCTGCTTTCCTGTTGTCTTCATCCAATCATTCCTACTCCTTTCCATGGAAAGCTTTATGTAGGGCATCACCATTGTCAATGGCTACTTCCCGTCCTCTCAGTGAAAATGGTCCAAGATGCGCTGTCACCGCACGGCTAATCATCTGTCGGTTCTCGATCATGCTGGAATAGGATTCAGTAATCCTTTTGCGTCTGTCACTACGCCCAACACTCGCGAGTTTGAAGCTCGTCACAGCCATCCCTTCCCGGATCCTACTCGGAATACCATAGACAAGGTTTAGACTTTCCGGATCTCAAGAATGGCCGCCAATAATTCTAGCCTATACCACGAAGACTCTGATCGTGAATCAGGAGGCTAAGAGATGCACATTCAAGCTTGTTTGCAAGTAGAACGGAAGTGGTTGTCAGGCACGCGTTCATAGGTGAGAATGGTAATGAGCGTCACATAATCATCACATCATCATGTTCTTGTGTGCGAATGAATATCTTAGAGAAGAAATAGGCTTGAGTTGAATAAGAAAAATAATAGTACTTTGCATTAATTCATGAGGAACAGCAGAGCTCCACACCTTAATCTATGGTGTGTAGAAACTCTACCGTTGAAAATACATAAGTGATGAAGGTTCATGCATGGCCGAATGGCCAGCCTCCATGATCTAAGAACTAAACGTCCAGAGATAGATAATACAATAGTAAAAGGTCCTATTTATACTAAACTAGTTACTAGGATTTACAGAGATAAGTAAATGACATAGAAATCCACTTCCGGGGCCCACTTGGTGTGTGCTTGGGTTGAGCATTGAGCTTTCATGTGTAGAGACTTCTTTTGGAGTTAAACACTAGGTTGTAACCTGTTTCTGGCGTTTAACTCTGATTTGCAACCTGTTTCTGGCGTTTAACTCCATAATAGGGCAGGAAGCTGACGTTGAACGCCAGTTTGCGTCATCTAAACTCGAGCAAAGTATGGACTATTATATATTTCTGGAAAGCCCTGGATGTCTACTTTCCAAGGCAATTGAGAGACCACCATTTGGACTTCTGTAGCTCCAGAAAATCTACTTTAAGTGCAGGGAGGTCAGAATCCAACAATATCTACAGTCCTTCTTCAGCCTCTGAATCTGATTTTTGCTCAAGTCCCTCAATTTCAGCCAGAAATTACCTGAAATCACAGAAAAATACACAAACTCATAGTAAAGTCCAGAAATGTGATTTTTATTTAAAAACTATTAAAAATATGCTAAAAACTAACTAAATCATACTAAAAACTATGTAAAAACAATGCCAAAAAGCGTATAAATTATCCGCTCATCAGAAGCTCTGTTTATCTTTTTATGGATTATTAATCTAAGTATTTTATTTTATTTGACCGTTTATGCTTTGATCTATTTCATGATTGAATTTTCATTTTTCATCCTTAAAGATTGGAATTGTTGGAAAACATTCTAATTCTATTTTGAATTCTAATATTACTTTGAAAAATTTAATATTGGAATTAGCTTGAAAACTCTTTCTCATGACTTTTTAATCTAACTAGGAATAGGGCATTAAAAAGTGTACGTAATTCTCATGATTTTCAACTGGATTAGAACTATTTTGGATAAGTGACATATAATCCAACCTAGTATCACTCTAGAATCTTATGTGAATATAAATTAGAATTGTGCTTAACCTCTTTTCTTAATTAATTGACTAAGGAATTAGTAATTAAGTAATTAAAGAGAAATTAAATTGCCAAAGAATTAAAATTTGGTTATTTATGATTTGTCATGAATTGATCTCTACATGCCTCTAAATAAATACACATAAGGATTGATTTTCCTAGAGAGTGAACATCTTTAAAACTTTAACATTCTCATCATTATTTTTTTCATTCACTGCTTTGCTATTTGCTTTGCCCCTGTTTAACATTCAATTCTCATTCTTCTGTTTTTTATTTGTCTAATTAGAAGTAATCAATTAATCATTGCTTGCTCAATCTATTTATCCTTGTGGGAACGATAACCCACTCACCGTAGTATTATTTTATACGATTCGATGCACCTACTGAATTTTGAAAATCCTCTATCAGTTCGACCAAATGTATCCTTCAACTCTACCATGACTATTTATGCTAAAAAAGAATCTCAATCTTAAGAGTTAAGAATGTAGCTATGATCACTTTGGACTTATTTTGGTTGAAACAAGGCATGAGGTCAGAGGGTGTTGAAACTTGCTAAGTATAACTCTTAGCGAAATTTCAAAAAAGTAAGTAAAAGGCAAATCCATCGAATCTTAAGAAATCATAATTAAAACGTGTGTAAAATTGTTAATATGATCCAAAAGAATAATTGTCATGAATGTGAGGTAAATTATTTAATCCCTAAACTGAAAAATAGGTAGTTGAAGATTGATTAGTGACTTCTATTGGACAACTCACAAAATTACGCAGAAATTGGGAAAATTTTTAGTCACACTAACGCAATAAAACAATAGAGTGCAGGTGCATGAGAGTATTAAAAGTCACTTTATTTATTTTTCATTTCAATTCTAGTTTACCTTTTAATTTCTTTAATTTTGTTCTTCAAATTATTTTTTTATTTTCCATATTCAAGCATTTGCTTTGTTTCCAATTTCTTGTTTTGTGTTTGATTCTACTTTCTATTCAAACACTTGGGAATTCTGTTTGTAGGGGTATGCCAATATTAATAAAGTTATTTAGTTTTGTGGAAAGTTTTGATGTTTTAAGACGATAAGTCTCTAGGTCAAACTCTTCAAGAAGAGTCTTATAAGCTTCCTAAATTATTGAAATATTGATATAAACTTGGCCGACACACTTTGTTGAACTCAAACCAAAGTCCAAGCAAAAACAATTTGGCACGCTTACTGAGACCCGGACTAATTTTTATGTTATAAACTTTGCATGCGATTGCAAAGTGAAAAAGTCATAAGCATGCACTACAAAAAAAACATTGAGTACCGTCGGATTTAGCGACGGATTGACGAAAATAATCTGCAGGTAGTATATTTACCATCAAATTTTTTATCGGAATTAATCCGGCAGTATAACCCTTGTTGGTAACTAATTACCATGGGATTCTGTGATGGATTCTTTATTTAATCTGTCGGTAATTTAGCCACTCCACTATTTTCTTAAATTTATTCTGTGATGGTCAAATTTATTTTTTATTTTTTATTTAAATTTATTTTTTTGCACAATTAGTAGTCAAATTCTACATAATAGAAACCAAATATGGTAAATTAAATATCAAGTGTACAAAAAAAACTTAAAAGTAAAAAAAAAAAAAGAATATACAATAAAATCGTCTATAACAAAACTCTAACAACTAAAGATTCTGATAGTCATCGTCGTCATCTTCCTGGTCCTGCCGAGGGCAGCAGACTATAAGCAGTGATGTCGATGCCCCTATAGCAGCGCAGTTGCCATCAGTAGCGCTGCTGCCACCAGTCGTGCTGTTGCCACCAGTCGTGCTGTTGCCACGGGCTTGTGCCTGATCTTAGTATACCGCCATCTGCTGCTCCATCTGCTGAAGCTGCTCTAGCTCCTGCATCCACTCCAGCCTGAGAAAATCTATATCTAAGACGCATGTGAGGATCTTCTAATACTTCTCCTCAAACTGTTGCAACTGCTGAGCCTGTTGGTGGAGGCTCCGAGTGAGTTCCAACACCTGATCCCTCAAATCGACGTCGTCCTCGGGATCGACGGGTCGGCATGTGGTAGAGGCAGATGAATGTCTCAGTGTGGAGGTCCGGAGGTTGTCGGCGAAGAACGATCCCATCCCGTAAATACGGTCTCGCGCTAACCGTGTTTGGATTGACTTCATCTACAGCAGAGTTGTTTCCATTATCTCCAGTTTGCTGAGTTTGCCGAAGAACGATCCCATCCTGTTGATACGGTCCTGTGCAACACATGTTCTGATTTGGACTGCAATTAATTGAAAACTTTATACCCCATGATGTTTACTCACATAATGATCTGCAGCCCGCTAATCAGTAAATCTCTTCTTGTTCTCTTCAAGGTGTAAGTGTACTTGAAGGTCTCTACCATCGTCGCATCACGACTCAACGACTTAGACTACGCAACAACATATTAAATCAAGTAATAATGACATTATATTTCAAAACAAAACAAACTTAATAAATAATTGAAACAAGTTACATACCAGCCTGGCCTTTGTCTTCATAAAAGTCGTTTACCCACCAGTATACTTCGACAATCTAGCCGATGTCCTATTAGCTCTGTTCATGAGACGATGATACTTGAACCCCTCATCAGTCTTCCAATGTATGTACAGTGTCTTCATAAGGTCCAAGCGGAGTCAAATAGTGAGGTGGTCGCGCCGCTCACGTGCATCCTCCATCACCTGCTGTAGCCGCCTAGCCATCCGATGGTCGAAGATCTTTGATGAGCGGATATTTTATACGCTTTTTGGGGTTAATTTCATATAGTTTTTAGTATGTTTTAGTTAGTTTTTAGTTTATTTTCATTAGTTTCTAGGAAAAATTCATATTTCTGGACTTTACTATGAGTTTGTGTGTTTCTCTGTAATTCCAGGTATTTTCTGGCTGAAATTGAGGGAGCTGAGCAAAAATCTGATTCAGGCTGAAAAAGGACTGCTAATGCTGCTGGATCCTGACCTCTCTACACTCGGAATGAAATTTCTGGAGCTACAGAAGTCCAATTGACGCGCTTCTAATTGCGTTGGAAGTAGACATCCAGGGCTTTCCAGTAATATATAATAGTTCATACTTTGCTCAAGGATAGATGACGTAAACTGGCGTTCAACGCCAGTTCCATGTTGCAGTCTGGCGTCCAGCGCCAGAAACATGTTACAAGTTGGAGTTCAATACCAGAAACAGGTTACATCCTGGTGTTGAATGCCCAAAACAGCCCAGGCACGTGAGAAGCTTTAGTCTCAGCCCCAGCACGCACCAAGTGGGCCCCAGAAGTGGATTTCTGCACTATCTATCATAGTTTACTCATTTTCTGTAAACCTAGGTTACTAGTTTACTATTTAAACAACTTTTAGAGATTTATTTTGTATCTCATGACATTTTAGATCTGAACTTTGTACTCTTTGACGGCATGAGTCTCTAAACTCCATTGTTGGGGGTAAGGAGCTCTGCTGTGTCTTGATGAATTAATGCAAGTATTTCTGTTTTCCATTCAAACATGCATGTTCCTATCTAAGATATCCATTCGCACTTCAACATGAATGTGATGAACGTGACAATCATCATCATTTCCCCATGAACGCGTACCTGACAACCACTTCCGTTCCACCCTAGAATGAATGAATATCTCTTGGATCTCTTAATCAGAATCTTCGTGGTATAAGCTAGATTGAGGGCAGCATTCAAGAGAATCCAGAAAGTCTAAACCTTGTCTGTGGTATTCCGAGTAGGATTCATGGATTGAATGACTGTGACAAGCTTCAAACTCACGAGTGCTGGGCGTAGTGACAGACGCAAAAGGATAGTAAATCCTATTCCGGTACGATTGAGAACATGCAGATGATTAGCCGTGCGGTGACAGCGCACCTGGACCCTTTTCACTGAAAGGAAGGATGGTAGCCATTGACAACGGTGATCCACCAACACACATCTTGCCATAGAAGGACGTGCGTGTGTGAACGAGAAGACAGAGGAAAGCAGAATTTCAGAAGACAAAGCATCTCCAAAACTCCAACATATTCTCCATTACTGCATACAAGTATAATTTGTGTTCTACCCTTTTTACTTTTTACAATTCAAACTAAAAATTATTATTGATATTATATCCTGACTAAGAGTTACGAGATAACCATAGCTTGCTTCAAGCCAACAATCTCCGTGAGATCGACCCTTACTCACGTAAGGTATTACTTGGACGACCCAGTGCACTTGCTGGTTAGTTGTGCGAAGTTGTAAGAGAGTAATGTGAACATTGACATCACAATTTCGTGCACCAAGTTTTTGGCGCCGTTGCCGGGGATTATTTGAGTTTGAACAACTGACGGTGAATCTTGTTGCTTAGATTAGGAAATTTTTGTCTTTTGGGTCAGAGTCTTTTATTTTCTTTTCAAAAAATTTTTCAAAAATAATTTTTCTATTAAATCTTGTGCCAAACTTTAAGTTTGGCATTTTCTTGTTGATTTTCCTTTGTTTTTCGAAAATTTTAGTTTAGTTTTCTAAAAATTTTAAGTTTGGTGTTCCTTCTTCATGTTCTTGTCTTCTTGTGAATCTTCAAAGTGTTCTTGAGTTTTCCCTTGTGTCTTGATCTTAAAATTTTTAAGTTTGGTGTTCCTTGGTGTTTTCCCTCCAAAATTTTCGAAAATAAGGAGCATTAGATCTAAAAATTTTAAATCTTGTGATATCTTATTGTTTTTCTCTTTCCTCTTTAAATTCAAAAAAATAATTTTTCCCTCTATTTTAAAGCAATTTTTCGAAAATCAATTTTAAAATTCAGATTTTTTTATTTATTTATTTCAAAATTTAAAACTTTTTCAAAACTTCCTAACCACTTTCTCTCTCCTCATTTTTTCGAAAATCTTCACCCATTTTTATTTATTTTATTTTAATTTATTTTATTTTTAAAATAAATAAATAATTAAATAAATAAAAATATTTTTTCTCTATTTTACATCATCTCCCTTTCTCCATCATGGATCTAAGTGGAACTGAACAGTCCAGAAGGACTCTGGGGTCATATGCTAACCCCTCTACTGCTTCATATGGGAGTAGTATCTGCATACCCTCCATTGGAGTCAGTAACTTTGAGTTGAATCCTCAACTCATTATCATGGTGCAGCAAAGCTGCCAGTATTCCGGTCTTCCACAGGAAGAACCTACAGAGTTTCTAGCACAATTTTTACAAATTACTGACACAATACATGATAAGAAAGTAGATCAGGATGTCTACAGATTATTACTGTTTCCATTTGCTGTAAAAGACCAAGCCAAGAGGTGGTTAAATAACCAACCTAAGGCTAGCATAAAGACATGGAAACAGCTGACAGAAAAATTCCTGAATCAATACTTTCCTCCAAAACGGATGACACAGCTAAGGCTGGACATCCAAGGCTTTAAACAAGGAGATAATGAATCTCTTTATGATGCCTGAGAGAGATACAGAGAGATGCTAAGAAAATACCCCTCTGAAATGTTTTCAGAGTGGGTTCAATTAGACATCTTCTATTATAGGCTTGCAGAAAGAGCTCAGATGTCTCTAGATTACTCAGCTGGTGGATCTATCCACATGAGAAAGACAATTGAAGAAGCTCAAGAGCTCATTGATACAGTTGCCAGAAATCAGCATCTGTACCTAAGCAGCGAATCTTCCATGAAAGAAGAGGCTAAAATAGTGACCACTGAACCCAGTCCTGCTGAACAAGCTACTGAATTCAATCAGCAATTGGACTTTCTAACACAGCAGTTAGCCGAATTCAAAGATAGACTACAAGAGACAAGGATGGCTAATATAAATATGGAAGAACAATTGAAGCAAACAAAGCAGCAGCTGTCAAAACAAATAACAGAAGAATTCCAAGCAGTTCAATTAAGAAGTGGGAAAACATTAAATACCCCACCTCAAGGCAGCAGGAAGCCAAGAAATGAGCAAACCACCCAAAATCTATCTGAGGACAGTAAGAGCCCAGGGAAAGATAATTCTGGCGTTAAAACGCTAGAAATTGGGTGGAAGGCTGGCGCTGAACGCCCAGACTATGCTCAGGACTGGCGTTCAATGCCAGAAACAAGCAAGGAACTGGCGTTGAACGCCCAAAAGAAGCATAGTTCTGGCGTTCAGACGCCAGGAACAGATGAGGAGTTGGCGTCTAACGTCACTCCAGCTTCTAACTCTGGCACTCAAATTCCAGTGAGGGATCAGACACACACAAGTGCTGATGACAACCCCTCTAAAAAGGCTTCTTCAACCATTTCTGTAGGAAATAAACCTGCAGCAACCAAGGTTGAGGAATATAAAGCCAAGATACCTTATCCTCAAAAACTCCGCCAAGAGGAGCAGGATAAGCAATTTGCTCGCTTTGCAGATTATCTCAGGACTCTTGAAATTAAGATTCCGTTTACAGAGGCACTTGAGCAAATACCTTCTTATGCCAAGTTCATGAAAGAGATCTTAAGTCATAAGAAGGATTGGAGAGAAACTGAAAGAGTTCTCCTCACTAAAGAATGCAGTGCAGTCATTTTGAAAAGCTTTCCTGAAAAGCTTAAAGATCCCGGAAGCTTTCTGATACCATGCATACTAGAGGGTAATTGCACCAAAACAGCCCTATGTGATCTTGGGGCAAGCATCAACCTAATACCTGCATCCACCATCAGAAAGCTTGGTTTAACTGAAGAAGTTAAACCAACCCGGATATGTCTCCAACTTGCTGATGGCTCCATTAAATACCCATCAGGCGTGATTGAGGACATGATTGTCAGGGTTGGGCCATTCGCCTTTCCCACTGACTTTGTTGTGCTAGAAATGGAGGAGCACAAGAGTGCTACTCTTATTCTAGGAAGACCTTTCCTAGCAACTGGACGAACTCTCATTGACGTCCAACAGGGGGAAATAACCCTGAGAGTCAATGAGGATGAGTTTAAGTTGAATGCTGTCAATACCATGCAGCATCCAGACACACCAAAAAACTGCATGAAAGTTGATCTCATTGACTCTCTGGTGGAGGAGATCAACATGGCTGAGAGTCTCGAATCAGAGCTGGAAAACATTTTTAAAGATGTTCCGCCTGACCTAGAGGATTCAGAGGAATTGAAAGAGCCTCTGAAATTTTCTCAGGAAGAGGAAAAACCTCCTAAACCCGAGCTCAAACCATTACCACCATCCCTAAAATATGCATTTCTGGGAGAAGGTGATACCTTTCCAGTGATCATAAGCTCTGCTTTAAATCCACAGGAAGAGGAAGCACTAATTCAAGTGCTAAGGACACACAAGACAGCTCTTGGGTGGTCCATAAGTGACCTTAAGGGCATAAGCCTAGCGAAATGCATGCACAAAATCCTATTGAAAGATGATGCTAAGACAGTGGTTCAACCACAGAGGCGGCTAAATCCAGCCATGAAGGAAGTGGTGCAGAAAGAGGTCACTAAATTACTGGAGGCTGGGATTATTTATCCTATTTCTGATAGCCCCTGGGTGAGTCCTGTTCAAGTTGTCCCTAAAAAGGGAGGCATGACAGTGGTTCATAATGAAAAAATGAACTGGTTCCTACAAGAACAGTTATAGGGTGGCGCATGTGTATTGATTACAGAAGGCTCAATACAGCCACCAGAAAGGATCATTTTCATTTACCATTCATAGACCAGATGCTAGAAAGACTAGCAGGTCATAATTATTACTGCTTTTTGGATGGCTATTCAGGCTACAATCAAATTGCAGTAGATCCCCAGGATCAAGAGAAAACAGCATTCACATGTCCATCCGGAGTATTTGCTTATAGAAGGATGCCTTTTGGGCTATGTAATGCGCCTGCAACCTTTCAGAGATGCATGCTCTCTATTTTCTCTGATATGGTGGAAAAATTTCTAGAAGTCTTCATGGATGACTTCTCAGTATATGGAGACTCATTCAGCTCCTGTCTTGATCACCTGACACTGGTTTTGAAAAGATGCCAAGAGACCAACCTGGTTTTAAACTGGGAAAAATGTCACTTTATGGTGACTGAAGGGATTGTCCTTGGGCATAAAATTTCAAACAAGGGAATAGAGGTGGATCAAGCTAAAATAGAGGTAATTGAAAAATTACCACCACCTGCCAATGTTAAGGCAATCAGAAGCTTTCTGGGGCATGCAGGATTCTATAGGAGGTTTATAAAGGATTTTTCAAAAATTGCAAAACCTCTAAGCAACCTGCTAGCTGCTGACACGCCATTTGTGTTTGACACAGAGTGCCTGCAAGCGTTTGAAACTCTGAAAGCTAAACTGGTCACAGCACCAGTTATCTCTGCACCAGACTGGACATTACCATTCGAATTAATGTGTGATGCCAGTGATCACGCCATTGGTGCAGTACTGGGGCAGAGGCATGACAAGCTTCTGCATGTCATTTATTATGCTAGCCGTGTTTTGAATGATGCCCAGAAAAATTACACAACCACAGAAAAAGAATTGCTTGCAGTGGTTTATGCCATTCACAAGTTTAGATCATACTTAGTAGGATCAAAAGTGATTGTGTACACAGATCATGCTGCTCTTAAATATCTACTCACAAAGCAGGATTCAAAACCCAGACTCATAAGATGGGTGTTGCTTCTGCAAGAGTTTGATATAGAAATAAGAGACAGAAAAGGGACAGAGAACCAAGTGGCTGACCATCTGTCCCGGATACAACCAGTTGAAGGGGTGTCCTCCCCCTCTATTGAGATCTCTGAAACCTTTCCGGGTGAGGATTTGTTCGCCATTCAGGAATTACCATGGTTTGCAGACATTGCAAACTACAAAGCTGCAAGGTTCATTCCCAAGGAGTACAGCAGGCAACAAAAGAAAAAATTAATTACTGATGCAAAGTACTACTTGTGGGATGAACCCTATCTCTTTAAGAGATGTGCAGACGGCATAATCCGTAGGTGTGTTCCTAAGGAAGAAGCACAAAGGATCTTATGGCATTGCCATGGGTCACAATATGGAGGTCATTTCGGAGGTGAGCGAACAGCCACCAAGGTCCTCCAATGTGGTTTCTACTGGCCTACACTTTACAGAGATTCTCGAGAGTTTGTACGTAACTGTGACAGTTGCCAGAGAGCTGGTAATATGCCTCACAGTTACGCCATGCCTCAACAAGGAATCTTGGAGATTGAGCTGTTTGACGTAAGGGGTATTGATTTCATGGGGCCTTTCCCACCATCATAAACTCAAACACTTATATTCTGGTGGCAGTTGACTATGTATCAAAATGGGTCGAGGCTATTGCCACACCCACCAATGATACTAAAACAGTGCTGAAGTTCCTCCAGAAATATATATTCAGCAGGTTTGGTGTCCCTAGGGTACTAATCAGTGATGGGGGCACTCACTTCTGCAACAAACAGCTTTACTCTGCCATGGTCCGGTATGGGATTCGCCACAAAGTGGCGACTCCATATCATCCACAGACAAATGGGCAAGCTGAAGTTTCTAACAGAGAACTAAAAAGAATCCTGGAACTGACTGTAAGTACCCGTAGAAAGGATTGGGCACGAAGCTTGGATGATGCTCTGTGGGCTTACAGAACAGCATTCAAGACTCCTATAGGGACATCTCCGTACCAACTCGTGTATGGTAAGGCTTGTCACCTGCCCGTGAAACTGGAACATAAGGCCTACTGGGCAACCAGATTCTTAAACTTTGATGCCAAACTAGCTGGAGAAAAAAGATTGCTCCAACTGAATGAGCTAGAGGAATTCAGATTCACTGCCTTCGAAAATGCCAAGCTTTATAAAGAGAAGTAAAAAAGGTGGCATGACAGAAAGCTGTCATCTAGAATCTTTAAGAGATGTGCAGACGGCATAATCCGTAGGTGTGTGCCTAAGGAAGAAGCACAAAGGATCTTATGGCATTGCCATGGGTCACAATATGGAGGTCATTTCGGAGGTGAGCGAACAGCCACCAAGGTCCTCCAATGTGGTTTCTACTGGCTTACACTTTACAGAGATTCTCGAGAGTTTGTACATAACTGTGACAGTTACCAAAGAGCTGGTAATATGCCTCACAGTTACGCCATGCCTCAACAAGGAATCTTGGAGATTGAGCTGTTTGACGTATGGGGTATTGATTTCATGGGGCCTTTCCCACCATCATACTCAAACACTTATATTCTGGTGGCAGTTGAATATGTATCAAAATGGGTCGAGGCTATTGCCACACCCACCAATGATACTAAAACAGTGCTGAAGTTCCTCCAGAAACATATATTCAGCAGGTTTGGTGTCCCTAGGGTACTAATCAGTGATGGGGGCACTCACTTCTGCAACAAACAGCTTTACTCTGCCATGGTCCGGTATGGGATTCGCCACAAAGTGGCGACTCCATATCATCCACAGACAAATGGGCAAGCTGAAGTTTCTAACAGAGAACTAAAAAGAATCCTGGAACTGACTGTAAGTACCCGTAGAAAGGATTGGGCACGAAGCTTGGATGATGCTCTGTGGGCTTACAGAACAGCATTCAAGACTCCTATAGGGACATCTCCGTACCAACTCGTGTATGGTAAGGCTTGTCACCTGCCCGTGAAACTGGAACATAAGGCCTACTGGGCAACCAGATTCTTAAACTTTGATGCCAAACTAGCTGGAGAAAAAAGATTGCTCCAGCTGAATGAGCTAGAGGAATTCAGATTAACTGCCTTCGAAAATGCCAAGCTTTATAAAGAGAAGTAAAAAAGGTGGCATGACAGAAAGCTGTCATCTAGAATCTTTGAACCAGGACAAAAGGTTCTGTTGTTTAACTCTAGGCTCAGGCTATTCCCCGGGAAACTGAAGTCCCGGTGGAGGGGACCATATGTGATTACAAGTGTATCACCATATGGTTATGTGGAGCTTCAAGATATTGATTCTGATAAGAAGTTCATTGTTAATGGACAGAGAATCAAGCACTATCTTGAAGGCAATGTTGAGCAAGAGTGCTCAAGGCTGAGGCTAGATTAAAAACTCAGCAAGGTCCAGCTAAAGACAATAAAGAAGCGCTTGCTGGGAGGCAACCCAGCCATGGGGCATCACATCCTCTAAGCATTTTACCCTATTCTTGATTTTATTTGTTTATATAAAGTTCATTGATACTAAGGTAAAGAGTCAATTGTATAAGTTTACAGGGTTACAAAAGGATTCTGCATATAAAACAGAGAAAAAGAGCTCACTGGCAAGAAAACACCAGTAAAAGTCTGTTTTGGGCGTTCAACGCCCAAAAGAAGCATCCACTGGGCGTTAAACGCCAGTAAGGATAGCCATCTGGGCGTTTAACGCCAGATTTACAGCGTCCTGGGCGTTCAGAAAAACGCCCAGTGACAAAGGAGTTCCTGGCGTTCAACGCCAGAAAGAAGCAACAGCTGGGCATTGAACGCCCAGGAGAAGCAGCAGTTGGGCGTTGAACGCCCAAAACATGCAGCGTTTGGGCGTTCAAACGCCAGGATGGTGGGGAGGAGGTAATTTCGTTTTTACTTCATATTTTTCATTTTAATTTTAATTTTCATGTTTCAATTCATGATTTCTTGCATAAACATGTTACAAACCCTGACTTCTAAAATCCCTAATTTCTAGAAACCCTACTTTAAAAATATCAAAGGTATCTTAATCCATAAGCAAAAATCCTTTTTTCAATCCAATTCAACTCTTTTTCAAATTTTCAAAACAAATCTATCTCTTTTCATTCTAAAATCTTTTCAACTAATCAATATCTTTTTTAAATCTCCATATTATCTTTTACAAAAATCCAAATTTATCTTTTTCAAATATCTTTCATATCTCTTCAATTTTAAATTATATCTTTTCTTATCATACTTATTTCTTTTTAAATCATATCTTCTATCTTATCTTTCTCCCTATTTTCGAAAACCCACCCCCCTCCCTTTTAAAAACACATTCGGCCTCCCTCCTCTCATCCACCATTCAACACTCGCTCTCCTTCTATCCCTCTCCTTTCTTTCTTTTGCTTGAGGACAAGCAAACCTCTAAGTTTGGTGTGTTTATCCGTGATCACTAAACCATACCCACTAAGATCATGGCTCCTAAAGGAAAACAACCCACTCCAAGAGGCAAGAAAGAGAGTGTTCCAAAACCACTTTGGAATCAAGGGAGGTTCTTAACCAAAGAACATTCAGACCATTACTACAAAATAATGGGTCTAAGATCAGTGATCCTGAAAGTCAAGTTCGATCTGAAAGAAGATGAATATCCGGAGATCCAAGAGCAGATTTGAAATAGGAACTGGGAAGTCCTAGCTAATCCTGAAACAAAAGTGGGAAGGAATATGGTTCAAGAATTCTACGCTAATCTGTGGCAAACAGACAGGCAGAGAATATCTGGAACTGCCCTCTATGACTATAGGACTGTGGTCAGAGGAAAGATTGTTCACATCCACCCTGACAAAATCAGGGAGATCTTTAAGCTACCTCAGCTGAAAGATGACCCAGACTCCTTCAATAGGAGAATGATGAGAACAAACAAGGGCCTGGATAAGATTCTAGAGGATATATGCATCCCTGGAGCCAGGTGGACCACCAGCACGAAGGGTGTCCCAAATCAACTCAAGAGAGAAGATCTCAAACCAGTCGCCAGAGGATGGCTGGACTTCATTGGGCGTTCTATATTGCCCACCAGCAACCGTTCTGAAGTCAATGTTAAAAGAACAGTGATGATCCATTGTATTATGTTGGGAAAAGAAGTAGAAGTTCATCAACTAATCCCATCTGAATTCTACATACTTGAAAACAAGAACTCCAAGAATGCCAGGTTGGCTTATCCAAGCCTAATCTCTATGCTCTGTAAAGATGCTGGAGTAAAGATGGGAATAACAGAGTATATCTCAGTGGAGCAGCCAATCACTAAAATCACAATGGAAAAACAACAAGTGCAGGATGATCCCATCAAGAGGAGGGCGCAAGAATTCCTACTAGAACTCCCTCAATTTGAATACTGGGAACATCTTGAAGCATCTGTTACTAAATTGCAAGAAGCCATGGACCAAATAAAGGAAGAACAGCAAAATCAAAATAGCATGCTCTGCAAACTGCTCAGAGAACAAGAAGTGCAAGGGCATGAATTAAAGGAATTAAAGCGTCAAAAACTATCTCTTGAAGGGCCAAGCACTCCACAGACTAAAGAGGCATCCACTTCCAAACTTCAAGGTTGTTGAGTTCTGATCTTAACCTTAGCCCTGTGATAACTGTTTTTATTTGAGTTTTACCTTAGGAGTCATATAGTAGTAATTAGTATCTATATTTTTTATTTTATCTCCAATTAAGCTATAATTTATTTTTCTCATCATCATTAAACATGAATAAAATAGAATATTTTCTTTAGAGTAAGGAGTCAATAATTTTCGAGTTTTTAACAAGAAAAATTCTAATTATTTATATGTGGTGGCAATACTTTTGTCTTCTGAATGAATGCTTGAACAGTGCATATGTCTTTTGAATTTGATGTTTAAGAATGTTAAATATGTTGGCTCTTGAAAGAATGATGAACATGAGACATGTTATTGGTAATCTGAAAAATCATAAAAATGATTCTTGAAGCAAGAAAAAGCAGTGAATACAAAAGCTTGCAGAAAAAAAAATAGAGAAAGAAAAAAAAAGCAAGCAGAAAAAGCCAAAGCCCTTAAAACCAAAAGGCAAGGGTAATAAAAAGGATCCAAGGCTTTGAGCATCAGTGGATAGGAGGGCTTAAAGGAATAAAATCCTGGCCTAAGCGGCTAAACCAAGCTGTCCCTAGCCATGTGCTTGTGGCGTGAAGGTGTCAAGTGAAAACTTGAGACTGAGCGGTTAAAGTCAAGGTCCAAAGCAAAAAGAAAAGTGTGCTTAAGAACCCTGGATACCTCCAATTGGGGACTTTAGCAAAGTTGAGTCACAATCTGAAAAGGTTCACCCAATTATGTGTCTGTGGCATTTATGTATCCGGTGGTAATACTGAAAAACAAAGTGCTTAGGGCCACGGCCAAGACTCATAAAGTAGCTGTGTTCAAGAATCAACATACTGAACTAGGAGAATCAATAGCACTATCTGAATTCTGAATTCCTATAGATGCCAATCATTCTGAGCTTCAATGGATAAAGTGAGATGCCAAAACTGTTCAGAAGCAAAAAGCTACTAGTCCCGCTCATCTAATTAGAATCTGAGCTTCACTCAAAAACTCTGAGATATTATTGCTTCTTAAATTATTTGTATTCTATTTTATTTATCTAGTTTCTTGAGGACAAGCAACAGTTTAAGTTTGGTGTTGTGATGAGCGGATATTTTATACGCTTTTTGGGGTTAATTTCATATAGTTTTTAGTATGCTTTAGTTAGTTTTTAGTTTATTTTCATTAGTTTCTAGGAAAAATTCATATTTCTGGACTTTACTATGAGTTTGTGTGTTTCTCTGTAATTTCAGGTATTTTCTGGCTGAAATTGAGGGAGCTGAGCAAAAATCTGATTCAGGCTGAAAAAGGACTGCTGATGCTGTTGGATCCTGACCTCTCTGCACTCGGAATGGAATTTCTGGAGCTACAGAAGTCCAATTGATGCACTTCTAATTGCGTTGGAAAGTAGACATCCAGGGCTTTCCAGAAATATATAATAGTTCATACTTTGCTCAAGGATAGATGACGTAAACTGGCGTTCAACGCCAGTTCCATGTTGCAGTCTGGCATCCAGCGCCAGAAACACGTTACAAGTTGGAGTTCAACGCCAGAAACAGGTTACAGCCTGGCGTTGAACGCCCAAAACAGCCCAGGCACGTGAGAAGATTTAGTCTCAGCCCCAGCACACACTAAGTGGGTCCCAGAAGTGGATTTCTGCACTATCTATCATAGTTTACTCATTTTCTGTAAACCTAGGTTACTAGTTTAGTATTTAAACAACTTTTAGAGATTTATTTTGTATCTCATGACATTTTAGATCTGAACTTTGCACTCTTTGACGGCATGAGTCTCTAAACTCCATTGTTGGGGGGTAAGGAGCTCTGCTGTGTCTCGATGAATTAATGCAAGTATTTCTGTTTTCCATTCAAACATGCGTGTTCCTATCTAAGATATCCATTCGCACTTCAACATGAATGTGATGAACGTGACAATCATCATCATTCCCCCACGAACGCGTGCCTGACAACCACTTTCGTTCCACTCTAGAATGAATGAATATCTCTTGGATCTCTTAATCAGAATCTTCGTGGTATAAGCTAGATTGAGTGCAGCATTCAAGAGAATCCAGAAAGTCTAAACCTTGTCTGTGGTATTCCGAGTAGGATTCAGGGATTGAATGACTGTGACGAGCTTCAAACTCACGAGTGCTGAGCGTAGTGACAGACGAAAAAGGATAGTAAATCCTATTCCGGTACGATTGAGAACCTGCAGATGATTAGCCGTGCGGTGACAGCGCACCTGGACCCTTTTCACTGAAAGGAAGGATGGTAGCCATTGACAACGGTGATCCACCAACACACAGCTTGCCATAGGAGGACGTGCGTGCGTGAACGAGAAGACAGAGGAAAGCAGAATTTCAGAAGACAAAGCATCTCCAAAACTCCAACATATTCTCCATTACTGCATACAAGTATAATTTGTGTTCTGCCCTTTTTACTTTTTACAATTCAAACTAAAAATTATTATTGATATTATATCCTGACTAAGAGTTACGAGATAACCATAGCTTGCTTCAAGCCAACAATCTCCGTGGGATCGACCCTTACTCACGTAAGGTATTACTTGGACGACCCAGTGCACTTGCTGGTTAGTTGTGCGAAGTTGTAAGAGAGTAATGTGAACATTGACATCACAATTTTGTGCACCAATCTTCCTGATTATCACATCGTCAGTCTTGTCCCATATAAATTTTACCTTCCCAAAGAACATTCACCAAATAGTTTACCAAAATTAAATACATAATTAAACAAAATAAAAAATATACAACTAAGTAAGGTTTAAATATGTAGAGTTTTTACCACCTACTTCTAAAACCATCGATCTCTGGTCTCAGCAGGAATCTTCTTGTAGCTCAACCACGGGTGGTCGTACATCAGTTTGATGACATTAGTACACTCTATGTACATGCATTGTTATTTGATACAAACCTATCAATGAAAAACTTTATATTTTTTAAAAATTTTGATAGAGTTTCATCTATAACTAGAATGCACCACAAACTCTATCCATTAACAATTCACTTAAACAATTCACAAACAAACCAACATGAAATTATATAACTTAAGTAGAGCGTCCATCAACAATCAAAAATTTTCAAACACTTTTAGCAGTTCAAACCTACTAACGTAAATCGAACATATCTTAACAATCTAAATCCACTGAAACTAGAAAATTGAGTGCACATAAATTAAACTAACTAAAATAATATGCATATTAAAGACTTAAAATAGTACTCACGCTGTCAAACTATCAGGCCAAATCGTCATCTGTACGATGGGGATGGTGGAGGGGGATCTGACTGGGAACCGTGAGAGGATTCTAGCACCACGGGTGTGACGCAATAGAACGAGCCACGTAGTTGGAATTAGGGGGATCATGATGAACGGCTAATCCTGTGCACTCATTGCCTGTGACGTCCCAGGGGTAGTCAGAGTAGAGGACAAGGACTGAGAAGTCCAGAGGTACTAGTAGACACCCTCCCTTTACCACAACCATGAGGCCGACTCGTGATATCTGTGCCTGTTGTCATGTCTACAAAGAGCATACCAATTAAATTTAAATTTGCATCCATTAAATTTCACTAAAACTTTCCAAAACGTAATTCTTTACCTAAAATTAATCAAATTAAAATTTTATAAAATATTATAAAAATCAAATTTACAACAACAATTTTCAACATTCTTATTTTTCAATTTCATTCAAAATCTTATAAAAATTTTGACAGAATCTCCCCTAAAATTTAGATTTCTCCACATTTCAAGGGTTCCATTCAAACCAAATATTTCTCAACCCTACTCAACTTTTTAAATATCAAATAATTTACTCAACATAATTTTTTTTATTTGTTATCTTTAATTGTCTTTAAGTTATTAATTTTTTCAATCATTAAGGCAATAAATAAGGCTTCAAATCCTAATCCACTCACAAAGAAGCTTCAAGCATTGTTACTAATAAATTTTATTATTAGAGCTATTAATTTACTTTTAATCTTTAATCAACTTAGACTCAATCATTTAAACAAACTTTAATATTTAAAATTAGATTAATAAAATCTTTAATGAAGATAATCAAACCATAAAATATTAATCAACTCAAAAATCTAAATTATAATACTAATTAACAACTATAACCTAAATTAGTCCTAAATTTAACTAAAACAAAAAGAAAAATTAATTAGATGATGATATTACGGAGAAGGAATACAAAATGTCAACAAATGTTGTTGGAGACAGAGGGAGCAATGACAACAGCAGCAACAACAATGGCGACGTCAAAATAATGGTGGTAGTCGGCGCTACGGGAGCGGCTGACAGAGGTGGTTGGAGGCGGCGAGGGAGAGAGAGAGAGAGAGAAGCAAACCGACGGACGACGATAAGGGTCATCGGAGGGGGGCTGCCGGAGAGAATGTTGAGGGAGAGATGAGATTAGAGGGTTACGAAGAGAGTGGGAGACAAGAGGGTGAGTAGAGAGAGAGAGAGAGATTGATTCTATATGAGGGAGAAGATGGTTTACGGTTTGAATTTAGGGGACGATTACCTCGGATTTATCGGCGGATTTATCCAATGATAAAGTTTCACGGGTATTCCAAAACGCAATATTTCACTAATCAAGGTTATCGTCAGATTTATGTGCCTGTAAATCCGACGATAATGCTCGTGTCAATTAATCTTGTTTTCTCTCTAAATATTACCGTCGGAAATTAGAATCCAATAGTAATCTTTTTACTCGATAAATTTATTGTTAAATCTACCGATAAATTGGTAAAAAAATCCAACACTAACAATCAATGATAAATCTGATGATAAATTCGATGGTGCTCACCTTTTTCTTGTAGTGATATTTGATAAGGCATCTCCCTTGACCGAAGAGTCGAGTGGATAAAAAGCCAATGCTTCTAACGTAGCCAACATGGGTGTCACAGAACACATGTATTCTCATGTAGGAGGAGCAAATTATGCCACAAGGATGGTTAGAGGGGGAGCAGTGTCTAATTCAATCACAACTCCTATTACATGTTCGATTTATGGGCTGCCTCACAACTATACCCCACCATATGTGACAACCCCAAGAGGAAGGAGGTACTCGAACGTTCAAAACAACCTCATTTATACTCCATATCCACCACTTGGATACCTTCTTATATATGTGCCAAACGGATATATAACCCAGGCAACTTTAATTATGGTGCCTTTTAACACTTGCTAAATAATTCTCCCGACCTAGGTACTGTTCCAATAACTACACGTACAAGGGGTTGGTCAAGGTTCTGTCTTCCAAAAAATATTAAGGCAAATTCGTACAGGGACAGGGCCTCCTAACACAGTCGAATTTTTTACTGTGTTTAAACAGCAAATTGAAGATAACCATGATGATCTAGTTATTGAATATGATAACTCAACAGAAGACTAGCTAGAATGTTAAATCCCACAATAGAAAACAACAATAACATTAGGATTAGGAGTGAACGCGGATTAGATCAGATTAAATATGGCTAAAATCTCGATTCGATGTGCACTAAAATCATCGGATCGGATATATCCGCAAAATACAAAAAAAAAATTTTAAAGCTTATTTTTATTAAAAAAATATTAATAAAATTCATTTTTTTTACTCTTTTAAAAATATATGTTTACTCTTAAAATAATATTAAACATATTTTTTTAAATAATAAAATTAAAATAATATAACATATATGATAATTATTAGTTGAAATAAAACATAAGAAAAATATTTACTTATTTATTTATTTATTTTTGCAGATCTGCAGATATGCGGATACCTACATAAAATCTGCAATCCGATCCTTATCGGATCCGATCCGATAATCTTACAGATCGGATCCATATCTACAATTTTTAAATCAGATTCGAATAAATACCGCAAATATACGGATCAAATCCAATCCATAAACACCGCTAGTTAGGATATATAGAACAAGTTACAAGGCAAGTCAATGAGTTGTTTAGAACAATCAATTGACTCTTCAATTTATTGGTAAGAAATTTAACTAGAGGAAAAAGAATACCTCCACCTAACCCTTTCCCAATCTTGTTGGATCGAAGAAAAGATCCTAATAGAATTTTAAATGAAGCCAATTTTTCTGTATATATCTTTTAATTATTATTTATTTATTTTATATTAGTTAATTATCGCTGAAATAATTAAATAATATTAAATATAATAAATATATAATTATAAATATTATATATATCTAATTATATATTAAATTAAATTAAATAATTTTAAATAATTATTTATTATTTCTCTAACATTTCTACTCGTCAAAAGAGAATTTGTGGGTTATGGCATATATATGGCTCTGTTTGTTTAGTGTATAACATGAGACATGGACACAGAGACATAAATTATATAGACATAGACATAAAATATATGTGTACATGTTTTATGTTTGGCAAAGAATATACATAAAACATATCAAACTTTAAAAAGTCAATAATATCTTCATCATCTACCTTTACCACTATCACCACTATCTATATTTTTTCAACACCTACACTGATTCTTTTCTTTCATCTCTATTCATAAAAAAAATACAGATAACAAAAATTTTAGTAATTTTAACAACCAATTTAATCATATCTTCCTAATTAAACAACAAGTAATTAATTAGTATGATTTTCATTTTGAATTTCTTGGGTCAATTTTAAGTTGTTGAAGCGACTATGAAATAATGGAATATCAAATTAAAAAATTAATTAAAAGGTGAGATATTCCAACGGAAAAAATTTTTCATAGCATTCAGACTATAATTGATTAATAATAAAAAATAAAGAAAAAATAAAACTTTATTTTAGGAAAAAAATACAGAAAGGAGCCAATAAAAAGATGAACAGAGATGAAGATGCCGATGAGTCGATGAGAGAGGCTCCCTTGTGACACAAGTTGCAGATCTGAAAATTTGGAAGAAGGAAGAAGACAGAGACCCAATTTGGAGAGTATGAGGAGGAAGTGAGGCAGTAGCAATGAGACACTTCCGTAAGAGGATGTTGGTTGGTCATGAAGAGAGAAGAAACAGAAGTTCAAATGGGAAGAAGAAGGAAGGGAAGAAGAGATTCTGCTTGGTTGGCCATGAAGAGAAAAGAGATGGAAGTTGAAATGGAGAAAAAAAGAGAGGATAAAATTGTCAAAATAATCCATATCTCAATATTAATTTTATGTCTCAACTTATTAGAGGTACACTAAATACATGTAATTTTGTCAATTTGTGTATCAACGTGTTCTTTAAAATTATGTGTCTTAACAACCAAATAAAAGACGTGTGTCAAGGTATCTCTGTCTTGTGTAGACACATCCACTAACTAAACACTACCTATATGCTCCAGATTTCTGTAATCCCTACATACATATAAAGCGTACCTTTTTAGTCACCCAAGTTAATGTATGTTGGCAAATAAAAGAGTGGTTCCTTAATTTAGCATGCATTCTTTGATGTTTAGTTTTAAAAATAAGATAAAATAAGACAGAATAAGATATAAAAACTAAAAATAAAAATATAAAAATTAATATTTTTATATTTTATTTAATAATAAATTAAAATAAATTATAAAAATTTAATTTATTTTTATTTTTTATTTAAAAAATTAAAAAATAATAATAAAAATAATAAAAAATAAATTATATTTCTTATTAATATTTTTATATTTTTTTATTAATATAAATACAAAATATATTAATTTAATATATTTAAATATAATATTTTTATTTATATTTCATCTATTAAATATAATTTTATATTTTTATATTCTTGTTTCAATTTCCTATAAACAAATGCAGCCTCTATGGTGAAAGATTGTGGAAATTGGCAGCTCTAATTTGTGGACTGCATGGTGCATGAGTACTGTTTCTTAGGTATATTCATTAATTATTCAAGTATAATTTCAACAATGTTATGTGTGCCAATTTAATTTTGGATGTAGACACTAGAGGCCAACTTTAAGGCTACGTCTGATTGTAGTTATATATAATACAAATATAAAGATTTAAAAAAAACACGAAAATGTATTATAAGTTGAAAATAAGCTAAGTATATATATATATATATATATAAAAGACCGTTTATCTTAAAAAGTACTTTTTTGTTATTGTATATTTTGTTTTTTTTTATATATAAAATTGTATTTATTTTTGACAATAGAATAAAACAAAACATCATAAAGAATAAAAACATAAAATTTTATGTTTTTACATTTTATTTAATAATAAATTAAAATAAATTATAAAAATTTAATTTATTTTTATTTTTTATTTTAAAAAATTTAAGACAAAAAATATAATAATAAAAAATATAATTATAAAATAATAATAAGAATAATAAAAAAATAAAAAATAAGTAGTGTCTCTTGTTAGTGTTTCAGTATTCTTTTTGTGACATAAAATACACTAATTTAGTGTTTCTGAACATATTATTTCTGTGTATATCTCTTCTGTAAAACACAATTTTGTATCTCTGTGTCACTATCTTAATGTCCTGTCTCTCTAAACAAACGCAGTCTAATTGGAGAGAACACCAAATAATTACGTTTCTTTAATTTGTTTATCTATGTATTATATCATGTCCTAACTATCAAACACTGTCTAAAAGAAATATTTGTAGGCGTATATTTACATGAACTTAATTGAAAAATTTGATACGAAGTAATATACTTATTACAATATTCTCCTCCAAGTGTGCCTTTAGAACAAAGTTTGGTAATGAAAAAACCTTAGAAGAAAAGGAGGAGGCTGACGAAGACACATCAAATTAAAAACCAAACTTTGGAAGACCAATACATCTGCTGTGACCTGTAAAATGTACAATAGTATAGCCACAACAATAAAAGAGGGTCCGCAAAATGTACAATAGTATAGCCACAACTTTAGACTAATTTTTATTGTCTCCCAAAATTTTTTTACATGTTATTCTTCTAATACAAGCTAGGGATCGGAGAGTGGGAGACTAACAACACAGTAAAGAACTGGAAAAGTATACTGTTCCTTTTAGCGGAACCATAGATTTCTTAACATGGAAGAGAAATTTTAAAAATAAACAAATAAATAAATAACAAGTTTTAGATGTCATTATCAAAGGCTTAAAAAGTTGCATTGTGCCTATCTGTAATTCATGACCCTGACCATAGCTTATCCCGTTGGCAACTTGCCGTTTTAATTTGGAGTTATTTCTGTTCCTAATTTAAATCTATTATATCTACCGTATATAACTGGATATATAGAAAAAGTTCACTCCAATTTATTTTACGTACTCTTTCTTTAATATTATTATTATTGAAAAATGGTAAGTGAATTAGTGCTTTTATAATCAAGCTCTTACCAAGTTTTTTAAAGTTACTAGTTTTTTTAATTGCAGAAACACAAAAATTTGATGTAATAAACAGATCTTTCTATAATAAATAGATACGTACATGGTTAAAAAAAAAAGAAACAGAAATTTTTCATGAAAAATAGTGAAATATTTTAAAAAAAACTACTTAAATTATATATAAATAAAAAATATGAAGAAGAGAAGAAAAAGAAGAAATGTGTTGAGAGTAAAAGAATATAACAAAAGAAGAAAAAAGAAAAACATATAGCATATATAGGAAAAGCCCTAGCATAAGAAAATATATACAACTAAAATGAGACTCAACAAAATTTATTATCTAAATTTTTACTAAAATACCACTAACAGTATCATATTTGCATTTAAATGATAACTAATTTTGGTTCATAATAAGAAAAATTTTTTACTAGCACATAATATAAAATTAACCTTTCTATAGTAACCTCCCAAATTCTTGACAAGCAGTAGAAAGAGAACCGAAAGTGAAGGTGAAACTCTGCGATGGAAGTCTTGGTCGTAGTATTTATAAGCAAATTTCAACCTTATTTCTCTACACAAAGCAAGGTGAGAAATATGTTTAAATGTTTCTTTTAGCATTCCACTTGCAAGGTCGTGAAATAAGTGCAACTATTTTTTTTAACAACATTTTGTGATCTTGCTCACAAATTACTTTAAAAATTTAAACTCGTCATTTTGAAGTTTTAACAACGAAATATGTGTAACATAAAATTTCGCACACAATATATAAAAACGTAAATTTTTTTATCTTTGCACAATTTCATAAATAAAATATTTTTTATGTAAATAAAAAAGCCATGGAAAAGATAGTGATGATCCTTGGCTAAATAAATAATGATGTTTTCAAAAACAAAAATGCTATTCATACACTAAAATTATTTATTAAAATCAGTGATCAATATATTTGTATATAAATACATGTGTAATTTAATTTATTTTTAATATGTATTTATATTCTAATGTGTATTTTTTAGTGATAACTGATTTTGATAACTGATTTTAATATACACGTAATATAATTCTTAAAAAGAAGTAGGTTAAACTAGTAAATAATGAAGATGAAGTAAGAAGCATGAAAGGAGAGGGATAATATGGAGAAAAAAAGGGAAATGAATATAGATTAATTAATCAATCTGTTAAAGGAAAAACAACAATAATGTTGTTGTTTAATAAAAATACTCGATTAAATATAAAAATCTTCGATAAATATAAAAATCAGTATATATATATATATATATATAACAAAATAATTATAATTATTATAATTCATTTTTTTTTACCATGGTATAATCAAATTTTAGTATTCTTATAATGTGATTTAAGTTTTAAATTAAGGATATACTAATTATTAAAGGATTTAATTTTAATTTGTTGTAGGTTTTAAAATAATTTTATATGCACATTTAATTATGTATCGTTATATTAGAAAAAATAATTATTTTTTATATTAATTACATAAATAATTATTTAAAAAAATAAATATAATTACATAATTATATAAAATATTCTAAATTGAATAAAGACATTTAATCTTATTCATTGAATAAATTATCATGTATTAGATTTTTGATATGTGACATAAATTAAAAATATTATTTTTATTAAAAAAATATTATATTCTTAAAATCATTACTTTGACTCTAATATCATTTTTTTTAATTTGTTTAAAATTTAAATTTTTAACAAAAGTTTTATTAGAAGATTGTTTTATTTTTATTATTTTTTATAAATTTTATAATATTATTCTTTTATTTTTATTTTATTATTATTTTGATATTTTTTTCATTTTATGAGTTTAATAATTTTTTATAAGTTGAATTTTTATTTATAATTTTTATAATTCTTTTAATATATTTTTTCTAATTTTTAAAAATCTATATTTTAATTTATTAATTTATTTTGCTAATTTTTTTATTTTTAATCTATTAATTCTTATTTATTTTTGTATTCTTTGAATAAAACTTATCATGAAATTAAAATTTTTTAAAAATTATTTTTTATAAATTTAAGAAATTTTAATATTATTTAAATTAATATTAGTTAAAATTATTAATATAATTATTTTTTAATTTTTAGTTTCATTCATAATTTATACTTTTATTATTAATTTATATTTTTTAAAATATAGATTTTTTCTATAGTCAAATAAATAATTTTAACAAAAAAATTTTTGTTATCTTTATATGAGTGGTGTCCATATGTATAATAAAGAAGAGGAGAGAGGGTTGAGGAGTAGGTTAAAAGTCTTCATTTATAAGAAGAGAGATGACTGCAAGAATTGAGGTCCCTGACATTATGGTTTAAACATTTGGGTGCTGTGGGGCTAAGAACGACCAAAATATCTTTAATCTCTTCTCTGACCCACGCTAGCTTTATATTATTATGTGCACAGAACACAGAACCATGCATCAACCTACTTTTCATCATTTTTACCTTCCACAAAATTAAACCCTTCTCAGCCCAATGCCCATGTGATATCTCTTCATTCATGGAATTCATTGCTCTCATCTTCGTGGTTAATGACTTTTTACTCACTACAACGAATAAGAGTTTTTGTAACGATAAAAAATCGTTGTTATAAATCGATCGAAAAATCATTTCTAAAATTTTAGGTATTGTTTTAGTAACGATTTTTTATCTGTAATATATGCGGCCATTACCAATGTTCATAAATAATAGTTTTTACTTAAAACAACGATTTTAACAATAATTTTTAAAAAACGATTTAGAATCGTTATTAGATAGACAGTGATTTAGAATCGTTCTTTTTCATGATATAACGGTTTAAAACTATAATTGAATAGGCAACAATTTTAAACTGTTCTAGTTTTATTATTTACAAGAATAACGATTTAAAAGCATTATCTTTAATGTTATTTTTTTGCAATAATTTTAATACCATTATCATTTTGTAGCTGCCTGTAACAACGGTTTTAATACCATTGACTATTGTGATTTTTGATAATAATTTTTGTAATTATATAATTTTTTATTTACAATAATTTTCTCATGCTACATTGAAATTAATTTCAACTATTTTTTAATTTAGTGCAATAAATAACCTTAACTATTTGAATCAAATTATTAAAGAAAACTAATTGAGTATTTACCATCAAATTTGATTTAAAAATTATTATGTAACATTTACAATCGCATTATATCATTCTTATTGCAAAATATTATAATATTAGTCTAAGTCATAACTACTTCTACTTATATCATCATTTATTTTTTAAAAGACTATAATACTAGCCTAAGTCGTAACAACCTTGAACTATATATCATCTAATTTTGTAAAAAATACACAAACAAAAAAGAGTTAAAATAGCTAAGTAGCAAGTATGTTTATCATCATATTCACAATTTTATGACTTTTACTCTCTAACATTTGATCTTTAAAATTTGTGACCTTTCAAATGGAAAACGATTTTTATATGTATCTTTTAATTTTCATAATTATTTAAACAATATTATTATTTGAAAATTGTTACTCGATAAAAAAATTGTTGTAATGGTTATAAAACCATTTTTTTTAAAATAGTCAAAAAGAACGGTTTTATTTTATTGTTATAACGTAATGAAAATTGAACTTCAACAACAATACTATAAAAACCGTTATCTAAGACTATATAATAGAACAATTTTAAAGTGTAGTAATTTCGACAACGGTTTTTAAGCGTATCTTTTGTACAATTATTTAAACAACGTTGAAGAACTGTTGTTTAAAAAAATCCTTGTAACGGTTATAACATCATTCTTTAAAATAGGCAATTCATTAGGTATGTGAATTGGATTGGATTTAGTTATATATAATTAAAATATGCTGGATGTTCAATTCATTAGGTATGTGAATGATTATTTTTATCTTTAAGTGGATGATATTTTTACTAGGGGCTGGATGAGCGACGCCGATGATGGCCTGGTGTGTGGCAAGCCAAGTAGCAACGCGCGAGGAGGTGCCCGACAGCACCGTTCGTTTCTGGTCTAGAGGAGAGCAACGCCAATGAAGGTCTTTATTGACGAACTAGTGGCGGTGAGGAGGATGCTAACGACGACGATGGGGCTGGTTAGCGACTAAGCGATAGCGGCGATGGTAGAGAATTTGGGAGAGAAGTTGATGTTTTGATAAATTAAAATATAATAAATATTTAAAATTTTTGAATTATTGAGTAAAATTTTTTAGTTAGATAATTTAAGTGGAGTATTTTTTTTTTAATTTGATTGAGCTAAATTTCTAACCTTTTGTTTAGATTTTCTGTTCTCTATCTAGCGGAACCATTTTAAATAATTTGTTGGCATTTATTTGGATATATCTTTTTTTTTTTTTTGGCTTGAATTCGTTATCAATTATTTTAAAGAGAAAATAACACTAGACCTGCTAAGTCCAAATACATAGACGTACGTACAGGATTAATTAGATGAGTTGATAAATAATTAAGATGGACAGTGAGTAAGTAACTTTTTGTAGAGACAACCGAGATGGGGGTGTACTGCGCAGTGTTGGGGTATTTTTTAGGTAAAAGGAATCTGAAAGATTGGAATGGCAGGTTCTGGTTTATTTTGGGACCAGCAGCTGTCACAGAATGATCATAATTCAAGGCTGTGTGGACACCTGCTGCCGATCTCTACTTACTGCCAAACTCTCTCAACTCTAAATTTCCCTGCCTTGCCCTTCAATAAATTAATTTAACAGCTAGAGTAACAAAACAAATCCTTCTTTTCTTTTGTTACTACAGAACAACCCCTTCAGCCCTTTGTATTTAGTAACTATTTCAACAAATAAAAGATGTTTAAATTTAAACAAAATAGTCGATAAATTAAGACCAGCAGGAGTGGAACTAGGTTGAATTTTTAGAAAAGGGTTAAATATTAATTTTACAATAAAAAAAGAATAAAATAAAATAAAAAAATTAAACTAAAATTTATACACGTTTTATTAAAAAAATTTAAAGTTTGGGGGAGCCATTTGCTACATGAAGCTCCGCCCTAGACAAGATATTTGCATTCACCGAAATATAAAAAGAAAAAAAAAATTAAAAACCAGTAATTTTAATTTAGACTGATCAATACTTTTAACTAACACTTCAATATTTTTAATTGAATAATTCAACATTTTATTTTTAGATAATATTTTTAAATATCAATAATTAATTATTGACTAAAAATAATAAATTGTATTAATTTTTTAACGTTATTCAAATTAAAAATTGTTTGATAAAATATACCGAAATTTGACAAAATATACCATTTTTTTACGTATTCGTAGTTGTAGTTAACATCCTTGTCAATACGGTACATCAACCATTTACTTGACACTACCTGACTACCACACAATTTTTGTAAATTCCAACTCACTCATATCTGTAGTGATCCCAAATTTACAAAACCCTAACTTATAATTTTTGGATTTTATAATAACCATTTACCATATTTTAAGATTGTAAATTAAAATATTGAAATTAAGATAAAATAGAAAATTTGCCCTTTTTCCTCTAATTTTTAAGTGATAAAGATAAAACATTTTATCTGTTTTTATATTTGTTTTATTGTTTAGACTAATTTATGTCTCATGATATTTTTTATCTTTGTCTTAATACGGATTCTTCATGCGACCTAAATTGACAGAGGTGAGAGAGTGAGTGGGAGTGTGGGAGAGAAAGATCTGAATTATTTGGGTGGGAATCAGCAGCGACTAGTAAGGCATAGAGTTAGAGAGGGAGAGGAGAGATGAAATCCACCAACAAAACTTAAGAGCACAAACCACAAAAACCAAAGGCACAAAAAAAAGGCCAACTTTAAAGAAGCAAAGAACACAGAAGAACATCAATGGGGATGAGGAGCAATAGTAATAAAGGAGGAGAAATTATTCAAGTTGAAGGGGGCCACATTGTGAGGTCCACAGGGAGAAAAGACCGCCACAGCAAGGTCTACACCGCCAAAGGACCACGCGATAGAAGGGTCAGGCTATCCGCCCACACCGCCATCGAATTCTACGACGTTCAGGACCGTCTCGGCTACGACCGCCCCAGCAAAGCCGTCGATTGGCTCATCAAGAAAGCTCAGCCCTCCATCGACAAGCTAGCCGAGCTTCCTCCCTGGCACCCACCCCTCTCAGCCGCCCCGCCGCACCAGGATCAAGAAGAAGAAGAGGAGGAGGTGGAGGAGAATCATCAACATAATAATGATATTATTCATCAGCAATTCCTTCAGATTCAGCAACAGCAGCAACAAAACCTTGAAACTGACCCCATAGCTTTCTTCCCTACAAGCTCAGCTACTCCCTCTATGAATTTCCAAAACTACCCTCACCAGATGATTTCAAGAACCGCCAACAACAACGTTAACCCCATTACGGAAGATCTTGGACTTTCACTCCACCCGTTTCAACAAGCACCTTCGAATCAACATCAAGGTACTCTCTTTGGTGCTGGATCCAGTAACAACGTCGGATTTGAGAGCCAGTATCAGAAGATTGTAGCTTGGAACAACGAAGCTGCTACCATGGATATCAACAGGGTAGGGTTCATGGTGAACCCGCAGCAGAATCATCATCATCCATTTCTAGGCCAAAGTGTGAGTGGGTCCCTTCAGTCAAGTTTTCCACCACCATCACTTAGATCTTGGGGTGAAATTCAGATGAACCCAAACTCCTCGGAACAACAACACAGCAGGCCACAACAACTGATTCACCATGCTTCCATATTTGGAAGCAGATTTGTTTCTGATGGATTAGCAGCAGGGTTTTGCATTCCAGCTAGAATTCAAGGCGACCAAGAGAACCATCATGGAGTTGCTTCTAACACCACTCCATCTTCTGCTTCTCCTCATTCTCACCACTGACCCATGGTTTTGAATTGCCGTACAAATATAATTGCAGGTAAGAAAGTGTATACTTAACCGTCGCAATTGTTGTTGCATTGTAACAGCAGCAACAACTGCGTTTTTTTTACTCTCACAATATCTCTCAGTTACTTGCTTAAGCAGACGGAATTCACTCAACCAAAACCCAAGTTGGTTACAATTGCGGCCTTTTCTACAATTCAGCAGTTTTCACAAGTCTCAGGTACTGCAGTTAATAGTTTTTATGTTTTGCGCTTAAAAACACCAAAAACATTTTGGCAATGTATTTAATTTCTCTTCTATGTGTCGGCTTCTTGATCAAGTAACAGTGTAACGCTGTCAATGAGGATTCATGACTATAACATATATGTGTATGTCTTTATCTCTTCTTGTAATATGTTTTTATTTGTTTAGAGTGTAATATATAGTTAGGGTTAGCAATATTGTTCATTTGCATTTTACATGTTAATTAGGTTTTTCTGATTGAAATTAATTTCATTTTATGTTGCTAATGTGCTGCTTTTATTTCTATACGAAATTGCATGTTTCAACAAAAACAATAATCAAACTATGTGAAATGTAATTTATTTAGTAGAAACAAGTTGACTAGTTGAGTAGCAAGAAGGGACCATTTCTCAGCCACCACAGAGTTGGGGATATGTGTAATGTGTTCTTTTTACAGTATCTTGTTATTTTCAATACAAAGATATAAAGTGTTTGCCTTTTTTTTTAATGTGTTGCCTAATTGCTGAAAGTATAACCGCTCAGTATTTTTAACGTAATTTAATTGCTGTACTTTCAAATATGCATTAAGAACGTCTGATTTTCATTGCTTAACAGCTTTACATGTTTCTATATTATACCGTGTAAGATGACTAGTGTACTTTCTTTCAAAAAGAAAACCTATTTAAATAATAGTTTTGTTGACATTTATTTTCTTGGTTGTACATAATATTCAGATATTAAGAAAATATTGTTAACAGAAGTCTTTATTTGTTTTTTTGTTTTAACAATTTGGGATCATCGTCAAGAACAAACATTATTTTTTGAAAATCAAGAACGCTCAGCTGAAATAGTTACTTTTTTTGCAAAATAACGTAACTTATGACCCTCAGGGATACTCATTTTACAGATTCCATAATGTCATTATTTTATTTAAAGTTAATTCATGAGGTTAAGCAAATATTGATATATATATTCTAGCCGAAGTTTGTTTTGCCGGTCAAATTTAGAGTTTGATTATGTATTTATTTTTTGAAATTCTGTTTATATATTTATTTCTTTAGATTTTTTGTATACATTTTTTATCTAATCGTTTTTGAATTTCACACATTTTTTATCTTGTTTTGTTCATTTTTTTTTAAGATTCTTAGTTAAACTATTTTTCGTATATATATATATATATATATATATATATATATATATATATATATATATATTTGTTTTAGAGAACGTAATGTCTTACCACCTTTAATTTACGTTTTAAACGTAAAATTCGGTACGATGTTACATTATGGTATGTTCTATTCTTTCTGAAATATTAAATTTACATGAGTAAAATACTAAAGAAGAGAAACTCACATATCATATCAAGATAAAGGTGGCAGAAAAATAAATTAGAGGTGGTACAAATGGTATACAAATTTTGTTTTGTATTAAAGCTGTAAAACGACAATGAATATGGAACATTATAAATTCTTTAAAAAAAGCTAACATTATGGAATGGATTGAAGGAAATATCTAGATATATAACTTGTTGAAATTAAATGCTCATTTTTCTCATGAGACAGAAACAGATTCTAGGCAATTACATATTTCCCATTCTCAATTATTCAAAACATTGTAATAATGTATCTAAAAATACACACACATACACATGCATTTTATGTATCTATTAATTTCAAACACATAAATTGAGTGTTCCTAATTCACATTTTAAATTATTTTATCTATCTTTCTCTTGTCCAAGACGAGATTAAATATCTATGAGTAGGCTATTAACAATTTTAAGATAAATTTTGATAACACTCTAATTAAAATTTAGTGGTCTTAATTCAACTTAAAATGCTAGTTTATGAGGTGGAAAACCAATGGTGGTCTTAATTTTTACAAGGGCTAATAAAAAATTTTAGCATAAAAATTGTATAATGATATTTATATGAAAATAAAATTTATAAGCAAAATTATTTTTAATTTTGTCAGAAATATGACACAAAATAAGTAATTTTACAAATAAAGATAATTTTAAAATAATATTCTTCGAATTTTAAATGACTTGAGATTTTTTAATAATTGAATTAAAATAAAAAATTTTAGTAATTTTTAATATAAATAACTAAACTATCATTTAGAAAAGAGAAAGTATAGGGAGCCAATAGAATATTTGTACAATGTGTATAATGGAAGTTTAGGGATGTCCGATTCAGTATTAGAGATATAACCATTAGTGTTACTTTTTTTCTATTAGCTGAAACTTTTGGGATGAGTGATATCATGATATGGTATAAGAGTTCTAGATTCGAAAGGTCAAGAGTTCGATATTTGGTAAACTTCAAAATCAACTTAAACTTTTGGGATGAGTGGTTTCATAACATGAGATGTTTATTATTCCTAGTACCCGGATGGTTATTTTGGATAGTATGGGTGATTTTTATTTTTTAACTCAATAACCCATTGTACACATTGTACAAATATTTCATTGGCTCCCTAGCAGGACTCGAAAAGAAAATCATCTTCTAATTTATTTTTTAACTTTGTTTACATTAGCTTCAAAATAATTAATCCATTGTTTTTTTATGGAGCGAGACGTCCTTAGCTTTTCTTTTTCTTGCAGGGAGTGATATTGAGAGTATATAAAGTTTTGTTGGTCTTCAATTAATTAGTTATAGTTTTTATTTGAAAAAAATATATATTAAATGAATGAAAAAGGTGAAACTTGAACGCAAAGCACCTGTGTGTGCAAGAAAAACTCTAGTTGATGAACAAATCACATCAAATAAACAAGTTGTACTAAAAGTTTTATAAACAATTTTGGCGTCCATGGCCCCATTGCCAATACAAAAATCCATCGGTGTGGGAAACACTTTAAAATCATTTTAACTTTTGTAACTACTAACAATAAGAAGTTAAACAATAATTTGGAAAAGTGATACATGATCAGTTCCCCTTGATTTATATATAGTAGTTGCCATGTAAAATTATTAGTTGAAGCTGTTTATATTATATGTTAACAAGCATAGCAAAAGTGGCTAAGTTTTTGAGAGGGACCGCGCCGTTTACCCCCATTAGATCATCTAGTTGACTTTTCCGTTCATCTTCGATTCAAATTCTATAAAACTCGAAAAGGGACTCTTGCCCCCATGAAAAGGCAAAATCATAAAAACGAAACAAATCAAAGTGAAAATTAAAAACAAGGTAATTACCCATCCTGACCTGACAATTTATTTAAAGGATCACGATATTTTTAGCAAAAAAATACTCTTTTTGATCCTCAATTTTTGATTTCATAAGATTGATTAGTTCCTTCATTAATGATTTCTCTCTTGAATTATCGAAGCGTATTTACATAACATGTTAATCCATCTGTCTATTAAGTATTAACTAAAAGTGACATTTTTTGTTAGAGACTTTGTTGTTTTTTAGGATAATTCTCAATAGCTGTTTAGGATTTTTTTTTCACATTTTTTGTATATATTGGTTAAATTTGTTTTGTAAGAATTAAACAATATTAATAATTTTAAATTATTTTTACCCATAAAAATTAAAGAAAAGATATATATATATATATATATTAATAAAAATGACATTACTAATTTAATATAAAAAATTCGCTAAGTACCATCGTTACTGGAGGAATTACAAAAAAAAAAAAACAAATTGTCGGAAAATTTATTATTGTTGGATTTAGCGTAAGACACAATCCAACGATAAAGTCCTCGTCGGTCACCAAGTACCATCGTATTTTGTAATCCGATAGTAATTTTCATTAGAATTAACAGTGGATTCTATTATCTTGTTGGTGAAAATATGGAGGAGGTTATCGTCAGATAATTTTCGATGGTAACTTTAACACCATGCATCCTGGTTTCACACCAGATTACCATTGGATTTTTTTCGATAAATCCAAAAGTAACATATTATTTTATATTTATTAAATTAAAATTTACCGATAGATTAACCCACGGTAAATTTGACAATCTTTTTTCTTAATCTGTTAGAACCCGATAATCAACAATTAATAGTCAAATTTCGATTAGTAAAAATCAAGTAGTATTTTTAACAAAAACAACCAATTATATATACTGTTAAATATCAAATGTACAGAATAAAAACACAAAAAATAAAATATTGTCAAACAAATCAAAAGAAAATCCTAGTCACTACAGGTCTTGATAGTTATCATCGTCATCTTTCCCCTAGTCCTGCTACGGTGGTGGTCTAGGTGGTCATGTCGGTGCCTGTCCTGGCTGCTATGCAGAGAACGAGGAGCCTTTCAGGAATGGCGCTGCCACTAGCGTGTATTTGGTCATAGTACACCACCATCTGATTTTGCATCCGTTGAATCTGCTCCACCTCCCGCCTGAGCTTCTACCTCAGGGATTCTGTCTCTACATCGCGAGCATCCCTCGCCGCCATGCGTGCGAGGAGCTTGTATACCTCTCCTTAGCCAAATGCAGTTAGTGATCCTGGTCCTGAAGGCTCTAGGTGAGGCTATAAACCTACTCCTACAAATTGATGTCCTCGAAATTGGCAAGGTTGGTGGTTGAGGTAGACAAAGCTTTAAGAATGGAGGTGTGGAGGTTGTTGGCAAAGAACGACTCCAGTCCGTAGACACGGTTCTAGTTCGATTCGGATGCAGTCTCATGCCACACCATATCAGGATAGATGAAGGAAGCAGAGGAGTTGTTGTTGTTCTTCTCCTCATTCTACTGAGATTGTTGGGTTGCGGCCTCCAAGTTCTATGTGTACTTTCTACGTTCCACATTATATGCAAAAGTGATTAGGACGACAATTAATTGAAAACAAATATATGTTACAAAATAAACCATGACGTTTACTCACATAATAATCCACAGACCGCTGATCGACAAATCTCTCCTTGCTCTCCTTCAAAGTATGAGTATACGTGAAGGTCTTTGCCGTCGTTGCCTCATGATCCAATGACTTAGACTGCACATATTGAAACAATAGGTTAAATCAAGTGACAATCATTTAAAAATCAAGGATAAAATGAACTTAACATACTAAAACAAGTTACATAATAGGCCTTTGTCTTCATGAAAGTCGTTGACCCGCTAGTATACTTGGACAACCTGATTGATGTCCTGTTGGCTCTATTTTTGACTTGGAGATACTTGAACCCCTCATTAGTCTCCCAATATGCATAGGAGCCTTCTTAATGTTTGAGCGGAGCCACTGAGTAAGGTGGCCGCACCTCTCACACACGTCTTCAAGTATCTGTTGAAGCCGCCTAGCCATGCGGTGGTCGAAGATCTTCTTGATCATGGCATCCTGAGTCTTCTCCAATATAAATTTCTCCTTCACAATGCAACAATTAGCATAGTTAATTGAAATACATAAACAAAATAGAAGATAGAAACTAACTAAAGTTTGAATAAGTAGAGATTTTATCACTCACTTATGAAACTATTGCTCTCTAGTCTCAATATGGATCTTCTTATTGCTTGGCCATGGATGGTCGTACATCAACTTAATGATATTAGTACACTCTTGTGTGCAGACATTGTTATCCAATGCAAACTTGTTAATGAAGAACTTAAGATTAGTAAATAAAAATATTATTTAACAATTTCAAAATAAATTGCATTTAAAATTAATTAAAATAGTACTCACGTGGTCTCAGGCCAAATCGTCATCCTAATGACTGGCGGAAGTGTTGGAGAATCTGGCGAAAATTCATGAGAGGATTCTGATACTGCAATGTCCGTCATTGGAGGTGGCGTCATCGATGTAGTGGGCTGGTGATAAACTCCAATTTTAGGGTTTATCTTGTGTTAAAATGAGTAGATTCTATTAACTTATCTCACATTTATTCAATGAAATAGCATGATTTTGTGAATTTTTCGTAATTGTGCTTAAGATTAAAAATATGCTTTTTAGGCTCTTAAATTGCTAAATTTAATTTCTTTTAATTCCATTCGATGCCTTGATGTGTTTGTTAAGTGATTTTAGGCTTAGAAAGTAAAGATTGGATTGAAGAAATGAAAAAAAAGCATGTAAAAATGGAGAATTTATGAAGAAATGAAGTTTTGGAAATCTGCCGACTGCGCGTACGTGTGACCTGGAAAATCATCATGTGGCGCGTACGTGTGACCTTGCACGTACGCGTGACACGAAGCACGTGACTCCCTTAAAAAAAACGTGGCTGGCGATTTCTGAGCTCATTCAAGCCCAAATCTAACTCATTTCTGAAGTATTTGAGGTCAAATTCAAGAAGTGAAAAGGGGGGAGGGAGAGAAATCAGTGTAGCTCAGGAACCATGCTTTAGGTCATTTTCTAGAGAGAGAAGCTCCATCTTCTGTCTAGAATTAGGGTAGATTTAGGTTAATCTCTCTTATATTTAGATTTTAATTATTGCGTTGATCTAGTTTCAATTGCTTTTCCTTGTTTAATTTCTTTGATTCTTGATGAGAGAACTTTTGCGTGGTCTAGAAATTTGCGGATAAATCCTCGTTGCAAGTATAGTTTCTAAACCTTAAAAAGTCCTTTCATACAAATGTTTTGGTTGTCACGAGTAACAAACCCCTTTAAAATTGATAACCGAGTATTTAAACCTCGGGTCATCTTCTCAAGGAATTGCAGGGAGGTGTATTTATTATTGGTTATGAGTTTTCTGGGGAATGTTGAGTTTGGGCAATGGGCACAGGTATATTTAAATGACAAGTAAAATAAAGTAATAATAATAAAATCTCTTGGCAAGGTATAAGAAATTAGAAGTCCAGACTTAGTTATCCTTATCAATAATAATGAAAGTTGAATCTTAATTCCACTTAGTTGACCTTTACTAAAGCAAAGGAAAGTCAAGGGACTAATTAGTTTAATCTTCGAATCCTATTTATTTCCTAAGAAAAGGTTGGGATTATTTGAAGTTCAGTTCAATTAGCAAAGATAACAGTTATCAATTATGTTGAGATAAGGTAACTCCTGAGTTACTGCTTTCTTAACCAAGACCAAAAGGGAAAAAGTAAATTTATCGGAATAAAAATGCCTTCAGATGGGAAGCAACAGTAACATAAATTAAAGAGAGCAATCATAAGTCTGAAATACCTCAAAATATATTAAAATAGAAAATCAATCATAAAGAGTCATAAACAAAAGTGAGAAAACAAATAAAAAGAACATTGAACCTGGGATTGAGAGTCACTCCTAAAACTAAGAGAAGTCCTAAATCCTAATCCTAAAAGAGAGGAGAGAACCTCTCTCTCTAAAAACTACATCTACTCCTAAAATTGTGAATGTGAAAACCTGTCAATGAATGGATGTATTTTTCCACTTTATAGCCTCTAATCTGTGTTTTCTGGGCCGCAAACTGGGTCAGAAACAGCCCAGAATTCGCTGGTTGCGAAATCTGCCACGCTGGTTTTTCGTCACTGCGACGCGGCCGCATGGATCAAGCGGTCGCGTTACCTAGCGTCAGGGAAACTATGGCATATTATATATCAAATCGAAGCTCCGGACGTTATCTTTCCAACGCAACTAGAACCGTGTCGTTTGGATCTCTGTAGCTAAAGTTATAGCCGTTTGAGTGCGAAGAGGTCAGGCTGGACAGCTTAGCAATTTCTCCAACTTCTTGTATTCCTTCCACTTTTGCATGCTTCCTTTCCATTCTCTGAGTCATTCCTGCCCTGTAATCTCTGAAATCACTTAACACACATATCAAGGCATCTAATGGTAATAAGAGAGGATTAATAATAAGCAAATATAAGATCAAAGAAGCATGTTTTCAATCATAGCACAAAATCAAGAAGGAAATATAAAACCATGCAAATATTATGAATAAGTGGGTAAAGGGTTGATAAAATCCACTCAATTGAGCACAAGATAAACCATAAAATAGTGGTTTATCAATTCTCTTAGTTCATCTTGTTAATTTCTCATTTGTGTCACTTTTAGTTTCATGAATCTTTGTTACTTTTAATTTCATTTAATGCAATTTGATATTTTTTTATGTTTATTGGTGTTTAATTGAGTTGTTATTATTGTTATCTTGCATTACCATCTTAGATTTTATTATTATTATAATTTAATATGTTTTTTCTTTTATGCATACCAAGTGTTTGATAAAATGCTTGGCTTAGTCTTAGAGTAGATTTTTTAGCATTCTTGGCCTGGAAAGAGAAATTAGGTAATTTTGAGTCATTAATATCCAACTTGGGTTAGTGATCTAGAGTTGTTAGTTAATCTTGTTTCTATTGATATTACTTATGGATTGGGGTTAACTAAGCCTAATTGATCTTCTCCCGGTGTGGAGATAACGTAATAGGCTTAATTCTTGGTAATTATTGTGTTATGATTAATGACTAGAATAGAAAACTTTGATTCTCAATCCTTGCCATGAATGCCTCTTTAATAATTATCTTTAGTTGTTTTCTTTATTTTATTGTCATTTAGATTATTGTCTTCTTATCCGCAAACCACCCCCGTGAATCTCATAACCAATAATGCGTATACCTCACTGCAATTTCTTTGAGAGACGATCCGAGATTTAATACTCTCGGTTATTATTAGTTTGCATTGTGACAAACAAAATTAAACTCTGATGTGAGTCAAATTGGTTTAGAACTATACTTGTAACGAAACGATTCTTTTATTGAGAAGAAATTCTCGAACCGACGATTGGTTTGCATCAAGTTTTTGAATCCATTGTCGAAAATTGCAACGTGTGCTTGTTATTGGTTATTGTATATATATTAATATTGTGAGTAGTTTGCTCTTTGTTTGTTTACTTGTTTGAGTTAGTAGTTAGGATTTTGTCTCTTTGTTTCTTAATAGTTTTTGTTTTTATTTTCTCTTTTCACTATTCTTATCCCTTTGGCTATGAGTCTGGTTACAATTATGTTATAGGGAATGAAAGCTTCAACAAGAAATCACATTATGGGAATGAAAATCAAGTTAGGGAGGAGCCACATGCTTATATTTAACCTTCATGGCAACAACCTCCTCCGGTCTCTTATGGTTATAATCCACCCCATAATGTACACAATTATGAACTAACTCCTCAACATTGTTGTCAACCTTACCCACAAGTCCAATACCACCAAACACCTCCATATGATCCTAACACATATGAGCCATATGAACCATACTTAGAGCTACCGCCATTCCAACACCAATACTCCCAAGAACCACAAATTTCACATACACCACCTCAACACCCTCGCCACAAGGAACCACATTCTAATTATGACACCTTTCTCCAAAACAATGAATTCTCTCTTCCACCACCACCATCATTGGATGAAGTACTCCAACTTTCAATGCAAGAACAAAGAGAGCTTCTTTCCATTCCCCAAAGGCGAGAAGACCTCCAAAAGATGACTACTATAGCCGAAGCGGTAAAGCACTTAATCTTATTGCGCTCATGCAATCAAGACACTCCCATTGACGAATGTGGAGGACTAACTGAGGAGTGTAATGAGAAAGAGAACTTGGATCTTCAAGGTAAATAAGAGAAGTCAAAGCAAGAATCACAACAAGAGGAGAAAGTTAAGATAATTGAACCAGAAGAAGTGGTTGAAGACTTAGGAGATGTTGAATGTAAAAAGGAATCTAAAATTGTAGAGCTTTCTTCTAGGTAGTTTGAAAGTGATGTTGAGGAGGATAGTGCATAACCTCCAAAGCATATTGTGAATGAAGAATTGGAAGAAATGGGGCAAGCCACAAGTCCTCCTATTGATGATGATTCTGCATCAATATATGATCCCTTTGAGCTTGATGAATCATCCCCCATTAAATTTGAATTTGATATTGAGGTATACTTTACTCAACCCCCGATTTATGACTTGAGTGATGGGGAAGAGTTTAAAGAAAGTGGTGAAGAGAGTTTGAATTGGGGGAAGCTTATTAAGTGGTTGAAGTCCCTCAAAAAGGACGGACGGGAGTAGAAATTGCCTTGTCAAGACCGTTGGAAGCATCTTTCCCTAGGTCACCATCATCCATTACATCATTTAAGCGGGTAAAATTCATATCTCTTAGCTTTCTTATTCTACTTGAATATGGTTTGCTAGAAATGGATGGTCAACTTAGGATGCTTTGTGGGTTGAAGAGTAGAAGAGAGATGATTAGTAGTTGGCATTGTAAATCAAGGTTCATTAAGGTTGAAGCTTTAATGTCTAAGTGCAAGGATTGGTATAGTTCTCAATTGATTGGGTCTAGAAGGTTGATTCGGTGTGTGAACGAGAATTTTGCTTGCTTACCACCCGAATGAAATTTTAATGATTAACTAGAAGACAGGTGTGAGAACAAGGTTTGGGATCACGAATTATGTAAGAACCGCAACTAAATAATCGTCTAATTAAGTAATTAATATTGCCTAAATTAGGTTCCAAAAATTTAGAGTGAGAATTTGAGGATTTAAATATGATTTTTGGACTTAGTAGGTTTTTCTAAGTCAGAAAATGTATTTCTGCAAAAAAACAAGAAAAAATCGCGAACTGACAGCTGAACTGGTCGGACCGGTTCAAGTCTGCCCGGTGCTGTGCGAGAAAAAGTGAGAACAGTAAAAAACCTTAGAAAATATTAGAAATAGAAAACCGGACGTTAATTTTAAAGGTTTGGCCCAAAGTTGGGTCAAACGAGCTAAAAACGCTAACGGATTGGACCGGGCCCAAGCCCAACATATAAATAGGCCCATTAATGAACCCATCAGCCACCAACACTCAAACACAATACCCACACCAGCTGAAAAGGAGAGGAAGAGAAACCCCCATAGTTACTATTTATTACCATCTTCACAAGCTCATATCTTGGGCTACAGAACTCCGATCACTGCACCGTTTGCTGCCACGCGTTTCTTGCGAAGAGCTCTCCAAAATTTCGAATCCTAGAGTTTTTGATTAAGTGAAATTTTGTGATTTTGGGTGTTTAGGTACCCTCTAGCCCTTGATTTACATTGGATTTGACATCCAAAACTGTTGGGTAAGGTGAATTGCTTTTGAACTCTTATGAAATTTCAATTATGATGAGCCTAGATTGAGAGTATATAAAGTTTTGTTGGTCTTCAATTAATTAGTTATAGTTTTTATTTGAAAAAAATATATATTAAATGAATGGAAAAGATGAAACTTGAACGCAAAGCACCTGTGTGTGCAAGAAAAACTCTAGTTGATGAACAAATCACATCAAATAAACAAGTTCTACTAAAAGTTTTATAAACAATTTTGGCGTCCATGGCCCCATTGCCAATACAAAAATCCATCGGTGTGGGAAACACTTTAAAATCATTTTAACTTTTGTAACTACTAAAAATAAGAAGTTAAACAATAATTGGAAAAGTAATACATGATCAGTTCCACTTGATTTATATATAGTAGTTGCCATGTAAAATTATTAGTTGAAGCTGTTTATATTATAGGTTTAATTACTCTGTTGGTCCCTATAGTTTCACCAAATTTTTAATTAGGTCCCTATACTTTTTTTCCTTTCAATTGGATCCCTACACTACTATAATTTTGTAATTAAGTCCTTCCTAGTGTAAAAAATATTAGAGTTAACTGAATATTTATTCGCAAATTGAAGGTATTTATAATTAAAAACTTAATTAAATCTTTGACCGCATACATTCTGGTAAAAATATTATGTTAATTTTAACATTTTTAACATGAAAAGGACGTAATTACAAAATTAAAAGCAGTGTAAAGACCCAATTAAATGGAAAAAAAGTATAGAGACCTAATTAAAAATTTGGTGAAACTATAGGGACCAACAGAGTAATTAAACCTATATTATATGTTGACAAGCATAGCAAAAGTGGCTAAGTTTTTGAGAGGGACCGCGCCGTTTACCCCATCAGATCTAGTTGACTTTTCCGTTCATCTTTGATTCAAATTCTATAAAACTCGAAAAGGGATTCTTGCCCCCCATGAAAAGGCAAAAACATAAAAACATAACAAATCAAAATGAAAATAAAAAAAAATAAGGTAATTATCTATTTTGATCCTGACAATTTATTTAAAGGATCAAGAGATTTCTAATAAAAAAATACTTTTTAATTTTCGATCTTTAATTTATAACACTAAAATACTAAATGATTCTTTTGTCAATGATCTCTCTTAAGTTAATGGAGCGTATTTACATGACACGTTAATTAATTAATCTGTCTATTAAATATTAGCTAAAAGTAATATTTTTTATTAAAAATTTCGTTGTTTTTTAGGATAATTGTCAGTAGCTATTTAAATTTTTTTTTTTCATTATCTTCTTCATATATATTGGTTAAATTTGTTGTGTAAGAATTAAAAAATATTAATAATTTTAAATTATTTTTACCTATAGAAATTGAAGAAAAAATATACATATTAATAAGAATAACATTGCTAATTCAATACAAAAAATTTGCTAAGTATCGTCGTTACTAGAGGAATTACAAAAAAGAAAAAATATATCGGTAAATTTATTATCGTTGGATTTAGCGTAAGACACAATCCAACAGCAAAGTCCTTGCCGGTCATCAAGTAATTTTCGACGATAACTTTGACGCTATGCATCCTGGTTTCACGTCACATTACCGTTGGCTTTTTTTTTTCCCAGTAAATCCAACAGTAATGTATTATTTTATATTTATTAATTAAAATTTACCGATGGATTAACCCATGGTAAATTTGACAATCTTTTTTTAACCTGTTAGAATCCGATAGTCAACAATTAACAGTTAAATCCCGATTAGTGAAAATCAAGTAGTATTTTTAACAAAAACAACCAATTATATATCCTGTTAAATATCAAGTGTACAGAATGAAAACACAAAGAAATAAAATACTGTCAAACAAATAAAAAAAAATCCTAGTCATTATGGGTCCTGATAGTTATCATTGCCATCTTTCTCCTAGTCCTTCTACGGCGGCGGTCTAGGTGGTCATGTCGGTGCCTGTCCTGGTTGCTGTGCAGAGAACGAGGAGCCCTTCAGGAACAGTGCGCATTTGGTCATAGTACATCACCATCTGACGCCGCATCCGCTGAATTTGCTCCACCTCCCGCTTGAGCTTCTACCTCAAGGACTCTGTCTCTACATCGCGAGTATCCCTCGTTGTCATGCCTGCGAGGAGCTCGTTATACCTCTTCTTAGCCAAATGCAGCTAGTGACCCTGGTCCTGAAGGCTTTAGGTGAGGCTATAAACCTACTCCTACAAATTGTTGTCCTCGGAAATGGCAGGACTGGTGGTTGAGGTGGACAAAGCTTTAAGGATGGAGGTGCGGAGGTTGTTGGCAAAGAACGACCCCAGCCCGTAGACACGGTTCTAGTTCGGCTCGGATGCGGTCTCACGCCACACCACATCAGGATAGACAATGGAAGCAGAGGAGTTGTTGCCGTTCTCCTCACTCTGCTGAAATTGCTGGGTTGCGGCCTCCAAGTTCTACGTGTAAGACCTATATTCCAAAAGTGATTAGGACGACAATTAATTGAAAACAAATATATGTTACAAAATAAACCATGATGTTTACTTACATAATAATTTGTGGATCGCTGATTGACAAATCTCTCATTGTTCTCCTTCAAAGTATGAGTATACTTGAAGGTCTTTGCCGTCGTCGCTTCATGATCCAATGACTTTGACTGCACATATTGAAACAATAGGTTAAATCAAGTGACAATTATTTAAAAATCAAGGATAAAACGAATTTACCATACTAAAACAAGTTACATACTAGGCATTTGTCTTCATGAAAGTCATTGACCCGCTAGTATATTTGGACAACCTAGCTGATGCTCTGTTGGCCCTGTTTTTGACTTGGCGATACTTGAACCCCTTATTAGTCTCCCAATATGCATAGGAGCCTTAATGTTCGAGCAGAGCCACTGAGTAAGGTGGTCACACCTCTCACGCATGGCTTCAAGCATCTGCTAAAGCCACCTATCCATGTGATGGTCGAAGATTTTCTTAATCATGACATCTTGAGTCTTCTCCAATATAAATTTCTCCTGCACAAGGCAACAATTAGCATAGTTAAGTGAAATTAAATACATAAATGAAATAGAAGATAGAAACTAACTAAAGTTTGAATAAGTAAAGATTTTATCTCTCACTTATGAAACTATTGCTCTCTGGTCTTAGTATGGATCTTCTTGTAGTTTGATCATGGGTGGTCGTACATCAGCTTAATGATATTAGTACACTCCTGTGTACAGGCATTGTTATCCAGTGCAAACCTGTTAATGAAGAACTTAAGATTAGTAAATACAAATATTGTTTAATAATTTCAAAATAAATTGCATTTAAAACCAATTAAAATAGTACTCACGCGATTTCCAGCCAAATCATCATCCTAATGACTGGCAGCAGTGTTGGAGAATCTAGTTAGGATTTTTGAGAGGATTCTGACACTATAGTGTCTGTCATTGGAGGTGGCGTCATCGATGTGGTGAGCCGGTGAGCGAGTGAAGGTGGTGGAGGTGTCCACTCTGGTGAAGCAACAAGATGACTTACTGAAGGTGGGGGTGGTGCAACAGAACCCACATAATTGGGGTTAAGGACTATGATGAAGGGGTAACCCTATGCACCCATCTAGTGCCTGTGACGTTCCAGAGGTAGCCGAGATAGAGGGTGATAACGGAAAAGTCTCATGGGTGCTACTAGTGTCCTTCCCCTCTACTCCGACCACGAAGCCAACTCTCGATACCTTTGCCTGATGTCATGTCTACCTAAAACGAGAATGAAAATAGTTATGTGGCTAGTGTGCAATGTAATTATATAACAATCTAATTAAAGTTTAATAAAAAAATACATAAGATAGAACTAAAGCTAGCGTGTACCGTATAATTATATAACAATCTAATTAAAGTTTAAACATATAACAAGCTAGTTAACTATACTAGGGTTATCCTTATTCGGATTCTTCATCTTCTTCCCCTAGTTCATCCTCCTATTATGAGGTAACTTCCTGATCATCGAACTCGTCTTCTTCTTCTTCACTGTCGTCCTCTAGTAGTAGCATATTGTCATCTATCCTAAGGTCAATGATATCATCATCCATAACAGTTGACTTAAGGATGATCAGATCACCTGTATCAACCACCATCTTCGGAGGGGTTGGATCATCAATTTAGTAAGGTTCTTGACCCTCTGTTCCATCACTCGATACAACCTCTTGGCTTAGTTTTAACTATAACCATCCAACTAAACTTGCATGATTCTGAGTAAGACAAATAGTATACTTGCGGTGTATTTTGAGGTAGAATAAAAAGATCATAATGCCTATATTTTCTGGTCACATTTACTTTAGTGATGTTGTAGTCCTTATACTCTCGTGTTTCTAGTCATGGACTTGGATCAAACTATTCACATTTAAACACACACACCTTGTACGTAATGCGACAAAAATACTCTAATTGAATTATGTTGTGCAACACACCATATTTTTTCAGCAAAACTCTAGTGCACATCTCCTTATTACTCCATAATTTTTCAGCAAACAAAAATTTTGAAAAGGCACCACACCACGGAAAAAAAAGATTAAAATTGCACTAATTTTACGGCAGTTGTACAGAATTTGCATGGTTTTTATGGGGGGTTTAGTTGATTTTGGCAGTTTAAACCGCCACTACCATTTTCTGTTACTCTTTTAATTCAAGTGATTAATGTTGCTGCATATGAGAAAGTGTGCGTAATGTGAATGACGAACCCTAATCTCGTGCCACCGTTCATCTCACGCCATTGTCATTCATCTCATGTTGCTGCCATTCATCTCCTCACTGTCGCTCATCCCCTCGTCGCTGCTCATCTCCTCGCCGCTTCAAGAAACATTGTTGTTATTGCCTTCAACGAGCTTCTACACTTTGGTTCTCGATTTGGCTTTGATCTAACGATTTGTTGCTACCACTTAATTTAGCGTCGTCGTTCATCTCCTCACCATGCTGCTGCCTTCAATGAGCTTCTACGATCTTGTTCTCGCTTCGATCTGAAGGTTAGCCATCGCCTCTCATCTCCTCGCTGCTTCGGTTATCACTAAATCCAAGCTAACTTTATCGATAAAATGGAATGCTTAATTGACGTTAATTAGCTAGGAATTTTATGAGCCTAACTCATCGCAAGTTGTCCACTAATATGATCACAAATCTATCATATTTTGTAGGAAATCTATAGCTAATCTTTGAAATTCTTTAATCAAATTTGTAGGAATTTTGTCGCTAAACCAAAGCTATTCTAAATGAGAAAGCAAAGTTACCAAGTAGTCGCTAATTTGCTAGGAAATAATATGTAGTCAATTAGTTGCAATACTATTTCAAATGTCATCGCAAATTCTTTTTAAACTAGTAACAAATCGATAGGTATCTCACAAATGTTTCGGTCGCAATGGAGTCTTTAATTTGTCACCATCATCAACAGTGAGTTAAGAATACCAATTTTGTCGCTATACTAAAATAAACCTCATTATTTTTTATTTTGGTCATTGAACTAATATTATAATGCATACAAATATAATTAGTTCATCAAAAGCAAAATTATACATGTTTAAAAATGTTCAAATCATGTTTAAAGCAATTAAATATTGAACCTTAACCTAATAATAACCAAGCTTTGGGCTTGATCAAATGCCTATTCTATCTATTCAATAGCTCTAAAAAATATGACTTAATTAGTAAACTAACAAAGAAAAAAGATCAGTTACAATATCATGTAAAAGTAAGTATTCACTCACTTATTTAGAGATATTTCAATCTAGCTGCACAAATGTATGTGATCATGTTTCTATAAAATTCATTATACATTATACGTCTTTATTAGCATCCAATCTAAATGTTTTCTATGCAGATTTTCTTCCATATCTATAATGTAATCTTTTGCTATATATCTCTTTATAGAGATATCGCTCGTTGGATCAAATCGTTTTTGTTTACATGTTTTGTAATTATAAGAAAGAAATTCTTTTTTATTTGTTTGGAATGATGATTCATATCTAGAAATATATGAGTCTTTCTTATCTTTAATGGATTGATATGAAAAAAGATCATATTCATATTGTGTGTTTTTTTTTAATGAGCCTAATTGTTGGTTTTTGTAAGGAATTAATCTGGTTTTTTCATATGAATCACATTTTTTTAAATCTTTATTTTGAATGATATGACGTTTATGGATTCTATTTCTCCATTTTTGTGGCACTAATCTAGACCATCTCCTCTGAGATAAATCATATTGATAATGACTCTTTAACAACCAATTTGTCCATTGATTCATTAGAGAATTGGGGGGGTTCTTGGATATAAATTTAAAATAAAATATTCTTTGTATTCCAAAAAAATAATCTTTTATTTCATTCTTAAGAAAAGGGGATTTTCGATGATATGCAAAAACATATTTTAACTTATATATGTTAATAACTTGGATAAAGAAATGGTTATGATACTATAATTTACGTTTTATTGAATTGAGTATCTTTTTCCAGTTTTTGCGTTTATTCTGCAGAAGCAAATTAAGTCAAAAGGAGATGCTATATTATGTTTTTAAATAAAAAGCCTAATGGATATAAAAAAACAAAGTGCACAACTAGGGCATATCATTTTATGTAAAGTAGTGGAGAATTATGGGACAAAAAATAAATCCGCTTGGTTTCCGACTTGGTACAACTCAAAGTCATGATTCTCTTTGGTTTGCACAACCAATCAATTATTCAGAGAATCTACAAGAAGATAAAAAAATACGAGATTATATCAAGAATTATATAAAAATAAATATAAGAATATCTTCTGGTGTCGAGGGAATAGCAGGGATAAAGATTAAAAAAAGAATTGATTTGATTCAAGTCATAATCTCTATGGGATTTCCAAAGTTATTAATTGAGGGTAAGCCTGGAAGAATAGAAGAGTTACAGATGAATTTACAAAAAAAACTCAATTGTGTGAACCGAAAACTGAACATTGCTATTACAAGAATTGCAAACCCTTATGGACATCCTAATATTCTTGCAGAATTTATAGCCGGGCAATTAAGGAATAGAGTTTCGTTTCGTAAAGCAATGAAAAAAGCTATTGAATTAACTGAACAGGCGGGGACAAAAGGAATTCAAATACAAATTGCGGGACGTATCGACGGAAAAGAAATTGCACGTGTCGAATGGATCAGAGAGGGTAGAGTTCCTCTACAAACCATTCGAGCTAAAATTGATTATTGTTCCTATACAGTTCGAACTATTTATGGCGTATTAGGGATCAAAGTTTGGATATTTGTAAACAAAGAATAATCCAATTCTCCTTTTCTTTTTCTTTAAGGTTCCTTGTTTCGGTAAAACAAAAAAATGATAATTTTCAAAATTTTATAAGATTGAATAAAAAATATCAATTAATTTTTTTATATAAATATAATTGCTATGCTTAGTGTGTGACTCGTTGATTTTTTAGAGTGGTTAGAGTTCGACAATAAAATAAATGACTTATAGGATGAATTCATTAATAACTAAGTACTAACCAACTCATCGCTTCGCATTATCTGGATTTAAAGAATTAATCTAAAAATCGAAATAAAATCAAGATATCATATTTTGGTAGTAGAATTATAACAACTGAGATATTGGATAAAAAAAAAAAACGAATCTGATTATAAGTTGTAAAGCAATAAGAATATACAGATAAAAATGAAGGGTGAAAGAAAGAAAAAAGATATATCAATGATATAGAATCCGAATATGTAAAGGTCTTATGGTTATCTCATAAAAAGGGGAAGTGTAATAAAGCATCAACATTAACTAAATCCATATATAGATATATATATTCCCAAAATAAACAAATCAAGAGCACCGAAAAAAGAACACCTAAGACTTGGCAATTGATACAGTGAGGTAAATGTATTAAACTGCATACTTGCTTCTTCAAAACTGTAGGTATCTACATTAGTATTTATATTCGCAAATATAGTTGGTTGATTTGCTGAGGTACTGCTGGGCAAGATAGAAATATTATTTTCTCCATCATCCTCACTTTTATCATTGTACACAAAATATGAGGAGAAATATCTATTTTAGTAAACCTACAAGCATGAGCAAGTAAATGAAAAGAAAATAAGCCTAAGAAGATTATAAACTACTTAACCAATCAATGTATTCTACCAAAAATGGCAGTTTAAAGGTCACAAAAATCACTTCCAATAAGCAGAAAAAGAAGTAATAAAATTACAATTTCAAGAACAAAATATAAAATGCTTACCCTTAAAATGAAAAGAGTTGTATTTGTGTGCATTTGTTGATATATAGCAAGACATCTGAAGAACTCCTGTGTAGCAAAACAAATCATCACACTAGCATAAAGTATGCAAGCAGTTTTTTCTTGTAAGTAAAGCATTTTACCAAAAAAAAATAAAATACAGTATTAAACAGTACATCGTTGAACAAAAGCATCTTCTCTTTGAGCAAACATTAGTATTTAAGATGAAGGATCTAAATTATGTCGGCTAGTTAAAAATTAGGCAATATAGACATTACACCTAGTTACTATACAAAAATTAGAGGCTTGACATTCTTATTCTATTACCAACTACATAGTATAAACCCAGAGATTATTAACATCCATAAAATTACAGTAGATTAAAATGTCACAATAGACTAGAAAATGCGCTTTCATCATCAAATCTAGGGGTGAAAATAGGTCAGGTAGCCTGCCAGGGACCTGCAGTCTGACCTGTATTTAGCCTGGCCTGGTCTGTTATAAAATAGGCACAGGTTCAAGCTCTTTTAAAGGCCTTAATATGTTAATAGGACATGTTCAGGCTTATTAATTAGCCTTATTGGCCTATCAGGCTTGCTTGAACCTATTAAAATATAATTAAATATATAAATAATTTATTAACAAAATTATGAGATATTTTAAATTTATTATATTTTATTATAATATTTTTATATATTTTAAATATTTTAAAAGATTAAAAATTTTTATAAATATTAAATATGACATATAAATATTTTTATTAAAAAATAATTTTTTTAAATAATATTTTTATTTTGTAAAAAAAAAATTATCAGACCTTTTAACAGATTAGGCCTAGTACTTTATAAAGAGCCTAGAGCAGGCTGTAGGGTAGACTCAAGTCAATTAACTACATAACAAACTAGGCCTGTTAAGAGTAAAACTTGGCCTGATTTGGCCTGTTTCCACCTCTAATTCAAATCCAAGTGGATAAACCACTTTTTCAATCTATAATGAAATTTGTCAAGAAAGCAATATGTTTCTTTTTGTGGTATGTGTCCATAGTAAAAGTATTCAAAATTATTGCATCAGTAACATTGAGGCAAATAAGTCAAGCTATTCAGAAGAAGAGAAGAACTAAAAATCACAAATTCTCTTGTAATAAAATTTATATTTCAAAGACGAAAAAATGGTAAATGCCAGCTCCTCCAACGTGGAAAGAATGCAAAGTAAAATTTGAGTGTGTAAAGGTTAAAGACGAAACACAGTGCTTATTGAAATTATAAAAACAGAAATTGTAGATCATGACACTAACAAGAAAGACCAACCCCCAAATAAATAAGAAGTAACAAATTTCTAAGTTACCCAGCTGATCAAGTTTAGTTGTATGTTCAGCTTAGTTGTATGTTCTCATGAAATATGGATACAGTTGACAAACTTTGTATAGCTTCTAGAAAAAACACAAACAATAGTTTCCAAATAATATAAGACAAGCAAGTAGATAGATTTATGTAAGAACATATCTACCTAGAAAAAATCAAACATGAGTTATGAAACAAGAAATTCTAAATCTTTGCCACCACTTCAAAAATCAGCAAAACTATTTACCTTGCAAATATCAGAATTAGACTCATTCTAACATGTTCCTCTCGTAATCCTAGTATCATCAAAATTAAAACCTTTCTCTTGCACTATATTGGGTGATCTTTTTTTCTACAGTGAAACATAATGCATTATAAATGTGATCCCTAAATATAGACATATTATTTTCTTACCCATTCAGAAACATCTTATGATCAAAGAAGGAGAATCATAAAAATAGAAATTAAAAAATTAGAATCATAACAACACACTCACAAATAGAACATCAAAATAAAATTAAAAAATAAAAACTCTAATAAACAGAACAAAAAATAAACAGAGCAAAAAAAATAAATAGAACAAAAATTAAACCCTAAATTATCACTACAATTTAAAAAAAATAGCAAAAGCCAACAGTGAAGAAATAAAAGAACAATAATCAACAATAAGAAATATAACCTGACACGGAGGCTCGATTTCTTATGCATGCTATTATTGTGGATGGAGGATGACGGCAGCTGTTGGTGCGGGGACGATGATGGCAAATGCTGGTGCGTGGTGCCGTGGAGGAGGACGGAGAGAGAAGAGCTACGAAGAAGGGAGAGCGAGAAGAAAGGGTCGCGCCGCCGCGTGAGAGGCTAAGAAGAGAGAGGAGTTTGTCGATGGCAGAGAAGAGAGAGGAGTTCGTCGATGATGCAGACATAGGTGGTGTGTGAACTCGTATACTCTAATATATTTGTTAGTATTATTTATTAAATATAATTATAAATATAAATATAATCATTATATATATATATAGTGACAGATCCAAAAAATTTTGTGAGTGGGGGCAAAATATACATAATATGATAATAATTTTTATAATTATACTTTGTTATTATAAAATATAATTAGTCTTTAAATTATCGAACCAACAAATTAAAATACTAAAATAATAATTTAAATAATAATATATAAATTAAAATTTTATTTTTTAGGTTTTATATTTTAAAAAGATTAAATACAATCAAATCTAAAATTTTATTGTCAATACAAATATCTCTCTTTTTATGTATGTCGTTAATAATCATTTAAAAATTCATCTCTCATACGATTACGAAATCGATTCTTTATAATATTCATAATTAAAAAGGTTTTTCCAACTGACGTTGTCTAAAAAAAACTAAAGTTAACTTAAAAAAAAAACATCAATGAAAAACAGTATTATTTTGATTTTGTTATTTTATTATTATTATTATTTATTTAACTATTTTTTATTTAATAATCAATAATATAATATTAATATTTTTATTAATTATTTTTAATTTAATATTAAAATTAGTTTAATAAGATAATCAATTTTATTTGAAATTAATTTAATAGAATAATTATATATATTTATAATCAAATCTAATAAAATATTGAGCTGAATTCTATTATTGACTATCAAATATTTTTATTGTTTTAAAATTAAGATGCTAACCTAGCGGTAATTTATAGAAGAGAGAATAATGTTTTGAAACATATTATTTTAAACGAGTAAACAATCAAATAGTATCGAAAAATTTACATCGTTAATAAAAAATAACTCTAAAAGATGTTAACAACAAATAAGTTCCGAAGAACTAAATATACATTAAATATATATTTTAAAAAAAGACTTTAGATGTCATATTTTGATGCAATTTTTTATAAATAATATTAAAAAATAAGATCTTTTCATTTTCAAAAATTTATAATTTTATGTCAACTGAATTTTTTTTTAATTTTTTAATTGTGAATGATTAAATTTTTTTGAAAAAAAAAATCTAGAGATTAAATTTTACTCTAAATATTTTTATGCATCTTCTAAATATTTATTCAAACGTTGACAAAACAATTTAAATTAAATGGATATGTCATTTATTAAATACAAAAGTTTTTTTGTCACTTTTAATAAATATAATATTTATTAATTATTTTTATCGCAATTTTCAAATCATTCCAGAATTATTTTATTTGAATCTTTTGGATATCAAATTAGTAGTTACCTCTGTTTTGAACAAATAATCAAATATATATAATATATACACACGGGACAATAGAAGTATTCACTAAATATATAAACAGATTTTTTCAAATTTTAAGTTCATTTATTAGTTGTAATTATAAAATAACAAATTTATAATTATTTCACTCCTTCTTTTTAAAGATTATTGTAACAAATTCATTTGAATCTTGGATTATATTACCATTTGTTTTTACACAATTAAAGTTGATGAGTGAAGTTTAATTATAATGGGGTCAAATTGAATTATATAATAGGGACAAATAAATTTTGTTACTATATTAATTAAAAAATTTTAAATTCCACTGGGGCACTTGCCCCCACTTCCTTAAACATGTATCCGTCCCTATATATATATATTCATGATTACTTCTTGTATCAATGTAATTTTAGTTATTAAAATTTTTTATTTATATGCTTTAATTTTCTAACTATTTCGAATAATTTATGGTCAGAGCCCAATCTGGTTAATTTTTTTGTTTTTTTATTAAATATTGGAAAAAAACTAATCTTTTAGGGTGAGCAATTTTAAAAAAATAATATTAGCTAAAAAAATAACTTTTAAGTTTATCGTGTTACTTTTTTTAGGGCATCAGTCAAATTTCAAGTTGGGTCCACAAAAAAATGTACTAACTTATTTTGGGAAAAAAAAAAAAGAGGCATCCGTTTGGATCAGGAATCGACCAGCTTAATTCGCTATTTTTTCTAATTAATCGAGCTAAGTCGTTTATGTTTGATTTTTACGAGTTTGATTTTAAAGTCAAATGCCAATCTATTTAAGTCAGGTAAATGAGCTAGTCCGACGAATTTTGGCTCATTTTGACGATCCTAATTAATTCAAGAACTAGCTCATATTAATCTTTATTGAATGAATTCTTAAAACTTGCACGATCATATACAAATAAATTTTCATATATAATAATTTAATTATCTTGTCTATTATATATTTTTCTAGTATATTTTGTGATTGAAAATTATCAACATTATGCTCCCATTTCTTAAAAATATTGAATTTTTAAACTTGTTTTTTAATTTTATTAATTTTAAACTTCAATTCTAATTAACAGCAAACTTCCCATTAAAAATAATGACAAATTTGTAATCTAATTGGATAAAAAAAAACTTTTTTTTAAGGAAAAGCTTTTGATTTTAAGTTATTTGTTAAATTTTTGAGAATTGACATTTTGTAAAATATTGTAAGTTATTAGTTATTAAAAATTAGCTACCTAATTATTAGTCACGACTTTAGGACTTTAATTATTCGTTTGTTTAAAATAGCTTTAGATTAGTGACAAATTACATTAGCGTGCTTGACAAATTTGCTTCAAACTTTTCATGAATTTTTCATGAATTTATATAGAGGTTAGCGATTAGTAGTAATATGAAATAAGGACATAATAAGGACTAACATTTTTCCTCACAAATTAGTAGTAACATGAAATAAGCGAGGAAAGTCTATCAGTTGTTAAGCGGTAGCTAATTCCTCACTAAATAAGCTTCTGATTAGTGACTCAATTGCGACCAGTTACTTCTAAAATTTTTTCTGTTAGTTTTGGATTTGTTATAATTCTGCGATGGATTTCCAACGAGATTAGTCAGTAATTTGCTAGAAAATAGGTAGGATATAGCTTTTGCTTTGCGGCAAGATTGCAGTTGTCAAGTCGCTCGCTAAATTAAAATTGCAACAACTTAGCGACAATGTATTTTGCTCGCTAATTAGCGACTTGAAATTAGCGAACGAAGTGCGTCAATTGTTAAAGGGTCGCAAATTTCTCACTACTGAGGTCCTAGGCGCTCAATATCCATATTTCCACTTTAGCGACTAATTAGCAAGGAATACTTCCCTAGCTGAATAATTTATCCGTTGTGACGAGTTAGCGACGACTGTTTTCCATCGCTAACTTAATTTGAATTTTACAATATTATGCGATAAATTGGCAAAAAACTAGTTGCTCGCTAAAATAAAACTTTGGTGACAAATTAGTTAGAAAATTGTCCATCGCAAAATGCATTTCAAGTTTTTGTGATGGATTAGCTAGGAACATTGTTCCTCACTAATTACTCTTTTCCCACAAAGTTTATTTAGCGACGAATTAGTATGTGAATTGTTTCTCGCTAATTGTATATCAAATACTTGCGATGGAATAGTGACAACCCATGAAGCATGGACACCTCGTTGAGTTGCTATGTCTGCGGGTCGGATACATTTCGGACATGACACTCATCGACACTCGTTCGACATGCGTGTCTACCGTATCCAACTGTGTCGTAATGAAAAATAAAAAATTCTTCTTCGAACACACTTGGACACACCTAAATACCATCACATGTTAGCGTGTCCAGTCTTATTCTTAACATGTATTTTTTAAATAAGTTTAGAAAATAATATATATTATTATTTATTAAAACAAATAATATTTTAAATATTTTTATATAGTTAAAAGAAGACATTAAAACTAGCTAAAATATTATTTTATATTTTAATACCAATAAAATACCAAAATTCATTGTAATTTATCTAAAAAATACTTTATATTTTATATATATTCCGTGTTCCCATGTCTTATAAGACTTTAAAATTCGTGTGTCCGCGTGTCCTGTGTCGTGTCGTGTCCCGTGTCCGTGCAACATAGGTGACAACAATATCCCTCGCTACTTTACTTTTATTCGATTAAACCCCTAAGTAACTGATTTGCTATAACATTGTCACTCGCTAATTAATTTGTGACAAATTAGTGAAAAAAATTTTACCGCTCTTTTTTTAGCTACAAAACTCAATTTGCGAGAAAAAGACTTACTCGTGAATCTTTCTCTAATCAGTCGCTTGTCTCAAGTTTAAATATTTTGTGACTGTTCATTAATTTTGTCGTTAGTGCATCACTAATTCGTCGCTAGTTAGGAATGGATTAATGACAAAAAAATATTTCTCACAAAAATTCGTCGCTAATTTGTCAAATTCTTATATTGCATGTTTTCAGCTTCAAACATGATTCCAAATTCTATATCAGTTTCACTTCCCATCCTTCTGCCCTTGTATTAACCTCAGCCTCTGTTTTATACTCTTCATTTTCATCACTCGCAAGCTCAACATAGTAGAGTATTCCATATTGTGTTTTGTATTTTCTTGCTTCTCTTGTCTTCTTGTCCAGCCATTTTTTTTCCTTTTTCTCTGTGCCAACTGGTTGATTGTATGGGTTTTGATACTTCAACTTCCATATTATTCTTTTTTATATCTTCTTGTCCAACGTTTTCAGGCATGTTGTCCTCCATTTGTTATTCCCATTCCTAATTCCTCTAATTTGCTGTTGGAAGGATCCTCTGGCTTCTCTTTTTGTAGAACCCTTCCACTATTAATATCTTTACTCATTGGGCTGTTTTTGCCTTCTTCTCCTATGCTTCCCTTAATTGGATCATCACTGGTGGCCTTCTCACTCTGAAATAGTTTTTATTGGGCTTCCAAACTATTTATCTGGCCTAACTTAGAGTTATTACCCAAGGCTCTTACTTCATCTCCTCCACCTCTTGACCCATTTTATCTAACTCCTCAGCAAGTCTTGCGTACTTTTCTACTTTTCTCTTCTCATCACCCTGATGGGTGATGGCCTGATTTTCAGGCATATTTTCTTGTATTTCTACCCCCTCTCTGCTGCCCTCCCACTCCATTCTGTCAAATTTCCACCCTCAGGAAAGATCTCATTAGAGTCCCATTTCTCCTTGGATCTTCTACCTCACAAACAATACCCATCATGTATCCTATTTTTCTAGCAGTTTCTTCTTCAATCAGCTCAAGTGGTATGCCATGTATTTGCACCCATATATCTCAAATATGGACTCACCTTTTGACCATTCTTGCAGGTTCATCAACTGATCTTTAATGCACCAGGGACCTCCTTTGAGGATCTGTCTCCCTCTCCCAATATCCTTGAAGCTAAACAGCAACATGTTCCTGCCCACTTCTGTAATGTTCGAGTCCTTTTGGCTTGCCCCATATACCAATAATGGCGTTCTTGCGTGCTTTCAGATTCATCTCCTTTTGACATATGAATTTTTCAACCAAATTGAGGCAATCATCCTTAAAGCCTTGTTGCTCTAGCTTTTCAATCCATATAGTTTTACCTTCAGTAGACTCCATTCCATATGTTGTCATAATCTTTACACTTTTTTACTCTGATAACTTCGGCCAATGTATGTACTGTTTGTTTGTTTTTCGAGATTAAGATGTCTGTTAGATAGGTTTATATGATGTTTAAGTAAATAAGAGTGAAATATAGCTCCCCAATAGAAAAAACTTTCTGTTTTACAGAACTCTCATTTCATTTTATTGATTATCCACGAGACATCTCCTTTTTTTATTTTGTTGATTATCCACAATGGACTTTTTGTATTCATTTTCACAGTATTACTAAACAAAAAACGGTAAAGATCCAGAGGAAGAAAAAAAAAGACCAGACAGAATAAAGAAAAAATATAAAGTGAAAATACTTTACAAATTTTTACACATTTATAAAGTGAATTACACGGATTAGACTAATAGAACCAAAAAGTGAAAAGAATGGAAAATACTTAAATAAAATACATGTCATGCTTCAACTTTCCAATAAATAAATAAATAAATATATATATATATATATATATATGGCAACTATAAACAATAAGTATAGACTTATCATTTGTTTATTAATACAATGGTCTTGAACCAGATATAAGTAAAAATTAATCTCTTATAAAATAAAAAAGTTATAAAATAAAAATGTAAAATATCTAATTACTATTAATTCAAAATAGTGAGTCATCATATAAATTACAAAATTAATAAAAATTATTTTTTGTTTTAGAAGATATTTTTTATTATTATCAAATTGATTGGATATATGTAAGAATTCAACCGTGTATTGTTGTGGCTTTTACTATTGAGCAATGTTAGGAACCAGTAACTTTTGTGATTGGTAGCCATCAAATAGCCATCAATGATGATCTAATGGTGTGAGATTGGTATGAGATTTCATCTAATGACTCACATTTCTCTGCTGGTTACATGCTGGCCAAAATTCAATAAAATTGCTGGCCTAGACTTTTCCTAATTCAAAATAGTCAATCGTCATATAAATTACAAAATTAATGAGGATCAAATCATCATTTTTTTATTTTACTTTTTTTATTTTAGAAGATAGTCTTTTCTATTATCAAATTGATTGGATATATGGTAAGAATTCAACTGTGTGGTGTATTTGTGAAATACGTTGAAGAGGATAAAAGTGTGTTGAAGTGCTTTGAATGTTGTTCTTTGATGTTTGGCAACTTTTTTTTTTCTTTGAACGCCAACGTGATTTTGCATCCCAAAAGCTCGTTAACTAGAAGTAAGAAATTATAGCTTCTTCGTTTACTCAACGTAATTTAGGTTTGTTGTTGGTTATTATTAGTTTTTTCCATAATGTTTTCTAAATAAAAAATACTAAAAGTATTAAAACAATTATTCTAATTTTTGTGCACTGTTTACTATTTTAATTTTTTATAATATGTATTATTGTTTCGGTTAGAAATAATAAATTAAATAAAAAATTAATTATAAATAATAATAAAAATATAACTAATAAAAAATTAAAATCTAAAATAATAATAAAAATAAGATCATTAAGAATACTTAAAAAGAGTACTAAAATATATTATTTTATATATTATTTTTAATTTAATAAATAAATATTAATTTACTATAAAAAAATATTTAAAAATTATTAATTTTTATATGTTATTTTTAATTTCATAAATAAATATTAATTTTTATTATAATAATAAAAAATTATAATATACTAAAATAGAATACTATAAAAAAACATTATATAAAAAATACTAAAAAATATAAAAAAAAAGATTAAATATATTTAAAAAATAATATTATAATTTAATATTATATTTTTTTAGTAATTAATTAATTATTTATCTAAAAGTAATTTTAACTAATATTATCCAAACAATATTTATTTTATCAAAATCAATTTTAATAAAAATTGCCAAACATAAATCATGTTAGCACAAACTTATTTCTATCCAAAATCAATTCTATAAAATCATTTTCATTCAAACTCCAATTTGACCAATGTGAATCCAAACACACACATAATTGTTGTGGCTTTTGCTTTTTGCTTCGTGATAAATATTTTTGTTAATAATTAATCATAAATCATTAGTCCATGTGAGTATTTTTATTCATTTCTCTTGGAAGCATACGAACGGTAGCTCCTAATTGCTTATAACTAGGGTGGCAATACCACCCGAATTCGCGGGTACCTACTCCGCCCCTACTCACTCGGGGCGAGCTTTTAGCGGGACGGGTTTTTGGGAGGGGCGGGGCGGAGTCAGATTTAGGTAATACCCGTCCCTACCCGCCCCACTATATATATAATATATATCATTTTAATGTATAATATGTATAATATTGTATTATATTTAAATTTTTACTTTAATTTATGTTATATATGGGATGATGATTATATAAATTTTAAAATTTAATTTTATTTATTGGATTTTAATAATTATAGAAACAGATAGGGACAAGGCGGCTACCCGCAGGAGCATGTTAGAGTTCAGCATTTTACTACTCGCGGATAGAAGCGGGACGAGTTCTATACGAATTGTTATACGACGAAACGGGATCGGGTAGAGCAAAAACCCGCCCCCATTGCCACCCTTACTTATAACTTTGGGAAGCATACGAAGGGTAGCTCCTAATTGCTTATAACTTTGGGATTATAACTTGGTAGTGTAAGTATAATTATGTTATGGAATAAATGACCATATGTACCCATGAAAGATGAAAACGCTGACATATGTACCTACACTAAATCGAAACTAAACTTGTACCCACGGAAGATGTCCTTTGTGTGACAAAAGTACTTTGTCTTTGGAGGGTTGGAGTGCCACGTAGGGTACTTTTGTCACACAGAGAACATCTTGCGTGGGTACAAGTTTAGTTTCGATCTAGTGTGGGTACATATGGCAGTGTTTTCATCTTTAATGAATACAAATGGTCATTTATTCTTATGTTATGATGACTAATCATAGTGTTTTAAAAAGAGTTACTAAAATTAAAGTAACACTTTTTTATTATTAAATAACAATTTTTAAAAAATATTGTCTAAAAAAATTGTTACTAAAATAAAAAAATATATATAATTTTAATTTTAACAATACTTATATAGTTACTATAGTATAATCATACTACAATCCATGACTAATTATAATGCTGGCAAACGTATCATTTTGGAAGTTCCCTTAAAAACTCTCTTATCAGTTATCAATAGAGAAGGTCAAGCCATATTTTTAAAAGTACCATTTCCCATGGTGACGATTTAGAACTATGAATCATGAATAGAAGTACAATCAAGAGTCATGAGTAGTTCAAATTCCATGTACAATCCATAATCAAGAATCACGAGGACTTCAAATTCCTTGTAGATTACTTCTGTAAAGGATAAAGCAGACCCCAAAAATAGAAAACATATGACAGCTACTATAGGTGCTGATAGCTATCATATATATCTTCCCAAAGATACTTTAGAGCATTATCACACGTTACATTAGCACAGACTCATGTATAGAACAAAACTGATTTTTTTTTTAATAGAATGGAATTGTTAGGATGGAAATGATTCAATCCCATTCCACCAGAACTCTCAATTTGAGGGGACTTGGGATGAAAGTTCTTTTTCTCAAACGATTGTTAAATAGAGAAGAATTGACTCAATCCCTTTCTTTTTTTTATCAAGAAGCAATTAACACACATCAAGATTGTTCTGAACAAGGAAGGGGAAACATCTTTATGTTTTGCCATATTCCTTTCCCAATTCAAGCGGCTACTAAAAATAGTTTTACTTCTTACTATCCAAAAACTGAAACCATGAGCAGCAAATGTGATATACTCAAAAGCCAAAACCACCACCTCAAAGAAACTTTGTTGCCTCCACTCATATCCTCACTGGGTCCCAATCCCACTGATGATGATGACGAGGATGACGTCGACGACATTGTTCCGGTAACACCTCCATTGCTCACACTTAAACTGCATGTATAATGTGTTTAAAAAAATGGTTAATTTCCCTTTAACACTGGCAAAGAAAATTAATATTAAAAAAAAACGGCAGAAAGAAAGCAGTTTCAATAAGGTAAAATTTTAGCTCAATTCACCTGGAAGGAAACTTGCATTTATCAGTACCTGAAAAATCAAAAACCATCAAGGCATAAGTCTTCACTCATATTTTTTTCCCTTAAATTTCGGCATTAATTTAATTTAATCTTATCTTACTCTAAGCAAATTAAAAACAAAATAAGCTGAATTCACACGAACGAATCTATAACGAATAGAACCAAATCTACCTTGCATGAAGTTCTGATCCAAAAAAGTAAGATAAAAAAAAGGAGAAAAAAAAATGAGGGGTTTTATTTACTGACTAGGGTTCAAAGAAATAACAGCAGCGGTGTTACTGAAACTGCAGCTATCATCGGTCAAGCCATGCTTCAGGAAGTAATCGTTGAAAGCATAGGAAGCCATAAGCGGAGTATTGCTTGGGTCGTAGCATGGTCCTCCATTTTGGATTGGGCTGCAGTCGGCCCCACCAGGCCCACAGGCCCAATTCAGCGCCGTCATCAGATCCGAGTCCTCCGCGTTGTTTTTCGCCACGCACCAGAGCTCCTGCGGCGGAATGCCCCCGCCGCCGCCAGAAGCGCCACAAGACGGGGTGAGTGTGAGAAGGAAGTGGAGAAGAATGAGTCGGTGAAAGACGAAGAAGCTTTTTGGTCTGTGCATGTTTTACACGTGGTATGAGATCAGATGGCGAAGAAGAAAGATGTGAAATCGGTTTTGAGATTGGTAATGCTGGTTTGAGGTAGTTTTGCTTTTTTATCGGGAAATATTGACCGTTATTGCGGTGTTCTGGAGGGAAATTGAGGAGACAGAGAGAAAGAAAGAGAAGTGATTATTGGTGCTGTTGTTGGTGACTGTGTTTGAAGACAAGTTGAGACTGTGAGGGGTGCTTTTTGTAACAGTGACCGGAACCACTGAATGGTTGTCTTTTTTGCTCTCTCTTTTCTGCTAATACTATACTACCCTTGTATATTCTGAATTTCTGACTTTCTTTCGGTTAATTGACTTAGGTCCAACTTGAAAAAATAGTTTAATTAAATTATTTTAAAAAAAATAATTTAAACAATAAATAATTATATTAAAAATATTTTATAAATAAATTATTTTGTATTTGAATTTTTAATTTTAAAAGTATTTATTTTATAAAAAGGTGATAAAAAGTAATAGTATTATGAGAGAAGTCATTTCTTTTAATTTTTTTATAAGCTCTTAAATAACTTCTTAAAAAATTACAATTTGGTTTTGAAAATTACACCAAACATTAATACTATTACTTTTTATAGGTCAAAAGCTCAAAAAAAATTACTTTTGAAACTTTCCAAACGGACCCTTAATAAATGTATGCTTTACTTAAATTCTTTGATGATAGAACTGGTTTTTTTTTTAAACGAAATAAAAGTAGTGATATATTTTAATATTGTAATTTTTTATTTTTTAAAATTATAGAAGGTATACAAATCGGACGGTATAATTTTTGTACCTCTGACAAATTAAACTGTCTGATTTCTGTACCTCTACAAATCGGACGATTCGATTACTTTACCTCTAACAAATGAGATAGTCCAATTTCTATTTCTCTAATTAAACGGTTCCACATTTAAAAATAACATTTTAACATTCCACATTTTAAAAAAATATCATTGGCACTCTACTATTAAAAACAAAAAATGTTAGAACAAAATAAGTTCAAATCCTCATCCTCCTTTTATGTTAAAAAATAATGGTACACGTCTTTTTCGATAAGGGCGAAGTATTTTTGTTCTTTTAAAATTCTTAGTCAATTTCAAATTATTTGAATAATTGGTCTAAGTAACTCTTATTATTAGTCTAAGCAATCCCAACGCATCAACAAGTTAGTATTACAGGAATCACATAAACTAATTACTCGAATAATCAAAGATCAATTAAAAATTTTTAAATTATTAAAAAATATTTGTCTTTTGAACAAATTGTCAGAAACAGTTAATATTCAAGATGATTCTCAAAAATTATATATGTAATTTATTTAGTATTTTAGTTATTAAAATATATATTCTAAAATAGCTATAAAAAATATAACATGAATTTTACATTAGTTTTTTTAATTAGTTACTTGTAGATCACATGACACTAGGAGTGACAATAGGATGAATAGAAGCGGATTTTTATCCTATTTGATCGTTTTTCACCTTACAATAATTTACATAGAATTCGTGCCACTCTTATTCACAGGTAGTAAAAAATTAAATTCTAACCCGCCCCGTTTTTACCTGTCTCTATAATTATTAAAATCCAACAAATAAAATTAAATTTTAAAATTAATATAACTATCATTACACAAATAACATAAATTAAAGTAAAAAGTTAAGAATGATATAATATTATTAATTATTTTACATATACTATATATTATATATTAAAATTATATATATTTATATATATACCAGGACGGGTAGGGACGGGTATTATATCCAAACTCGACCCGCCCCCATCCAAGACCCTACCCCGTCAAAAACTCGCCCTACACCGAAGCAAGTAAGGACGGGATGGATATCCACAAATTCGGATAGTATTACCATCATTAGATAACATGTGGTATAAATTATTGTGACAAGTCATCATTTAATTAATAAAAGAATCAATTTAAACTATTTGATCATTCAAAAACAAAATTGACAAAGTATAATTTTTTAAGAATTATTTTGACTATTAATTATATATTGAAAAGACACTCTTTAGTCTATGTAGTGATATGGAAAGTGGTGTGAATGGGGCGAAAGATTTTCGATGAGGCATCTGGCCATGCCAGAGAAAGTAATAAGGAGAAGAGCATGGGGCAGAGATCATTTGGTGGTAGGAAGGAGACTTTTAAGAGTTTTTGTGTATCATTTAAGGACAAAGTTATAGGGAGCACTGGTCTTAACATATTACCAAGAGAAAGCTATGTGTAGAATAGCAACAGCGAGTAAATACCCATAGTCGTCCCTGAAATTCGCGCAAATACTCAATGTAATCCTCAAGATCCCGATTTTTTCATTGTAGTCTTCCAGATAGAGCTCCGAGCACTCAAAGTGGTCCCTGAACATATTTCTGGTGATGAGTCATCACCGGAGTGCTGACGTGGCCTCTGTTTGCCACGCTGGAGGGGTCCAACTGCTATCTGAGATGGCCAATTTCCAATTTGTACCTACGTTGGTCCCTCCCTTTATATCTAACCCTAAATCCCCAAATTTTCGTAAACTTCATCTCTTCTTCTTGTTCATCATTCTCTATCTAACTTTATAAGCTCTTTAGCAGCATATGTGGTTAAATCCACATTCCGGTGGGATCGGCAAGCATAAAGCAGAGTCCCTTAAGATATCACAAATTTTCCATTTAACCCTTCTATTTATCCTATATTCCATGCCAACTAATCCAAGAACTAAACAGAAACAACAATACTTTTTGAGGGACTAATCCGAATCTGCACTGCAAAAATAAATGTTCCATAAACAACATATTTATAATAGATTTGAGCTAATTTTCCAAATAATGTCATTATTCTTTTTTGGCGTGCAAGATCCAAATCTGTTTGCAATGGAATCAGAAAATATTTGTGGCATGAAAGGGTAAAGAACATCCAATTCAACAGGGCCTTAAACACACATGACACATCTAATGTTGGCTTGTAACCACACTCAATTGGTCTACCACTTCAAAATACATTCATTTGCAAGCCAACTTTTAAAATTAATTGTAGCTAATCAAAACGGGGTAGAAATTTCAGCACAAGAAAACCTCTTCAATTTCTGATCTTTCTATTAAGGGAAAATGAAATGATTTTTCAAGATTAAGTCGCCGGTAACTGAATCAGGCAATCGTGATTTGAACACACGTGCTATTTCTTTTTTTTTCAATGAAAACAAATCTCTTCTTGAAGAAATAACTATAGCTCCAATGACTTCAGCTTAAAAAAGCCCTCACATAAATTTCAGCTTACCAACCTGAGAAAATAAGTTAGAAAAACTGTGTTAGGTCTAAACAGGGTGAACATTACATTAATAAAAGAATAGATTTTTAACTGTAGTTGTTGCTGGCAGCTTCTTTGTCAACGGTTGCTTCTCACCCATGGATGCTTCAACACACTTCAAAGTGATATCTGCATATCCCTATATCAAGTTAATAAAATATCGCAAGTTTAGGATTTTTCAATTTATTTATTTATTTCAAAAAAGGATCAAATGCACAATAACTCAATCAGACTACATCTATGTGATGGTAAATTTTTTGTTTATAAATAAATTTCAGCCTCAAGGGTCAGTTTTGGGGTTATGGTAAATTATGAATTCATAATCTGACTACATCCATGTGATGTAAAGAAAGCAGTTTCAGAGGAGTATACACAAAAAAAATGTGTTTACAAGAAGCAAGAGACACAATAAATCAATCAGACATGAAAGACATGCTCAAAAAATACTTGGTACATAGTTTTTACTTTTTAGAGAAATCTTGCAGTGTGATCAAATGGTTCAATTTCTAATGTTTATTCAACTGCTCTCCATAGTTTAACGAGAATAATGAACCAAAAACAAAATGTACTAGTACTCTGCTTATATTGTTTCCAATAAGATGTAGCTCTTCAATATCTATCAATGATTGTCTAAGCCATTCAACTTGCCCAGTTAAACATGAAATATTTAGTGGCTCCTAACAAACATGATGGAAATTTAAGAAGCAAATATAAGTTGGGGAAAGATATAGAAAGGAACCTGGCTACCTACCAATCTACACCAGTATCACTTAAAACTAGAATACGGATGCTAGGGCGGCAAATGGCAGCACGAAGGCCATTGGAGGTGGAGGTTTGGGCATCGGGGTGGATGTAGGTTTGGAGAGCGTAGAGCGTAAGCAGATTGTTAGGATATAATTGCAAGATAATCTTGGATTATCGATAGTTAAGAGGTGATTGTTGGTGGCTACTTATTTAAAGTTGATTGTAGTGAAAATTTTGCATGGTAGAGATGTGGAAAATGTTGGATCGGGTGGGTGAAGAGGGCTGGACTGAAGTTGTTAGAAAGAAAGGGAAGAGAAAAGTGGGCATGTCTGTCAAGGTCTGACAAGATATGAAAAGAGGAAAGCAATACTATGCTCTTCCTAATCAAGCTGGGCTTATTGTAAAAGGTCACAAGATATAAGGCAATGTCTGCTCGTACTGGGTTGGGGAGAGGAAAGTCTTGCCTGAGACACCATTATACAACACAAAAGAATGTTGTAGCAAATTAGGGATAGAAACTTGTGATTTCCCCTTTTAATTATACATCGGTGATCAAAAGTGGCCACAAAATGAATAAGAGTAAAGTATCGTTTTTGTTCTCAACGTTTGGGGTAAGTTTCAAAGTTGTCCCTAACGTTTCAATCGTTCTATTTAAGTCCTTAACGTTTCAAAATTGACTCAATGTTGTCCTGCCGTTAGGGATCCATTAACAGAATTGACGGCGGGATAAAATTGAGACGATTTTGAAACGTTAGGGACTTAAATAGGACGAAAACGTTAGGGACAAAAACGATACATAAAAATAAATTTTAATTTAATTTTATCTTTCAATAATATTAATTTTTACTGTACATAGTATTCAATTATTTTTCAATTACATCTAAATAAATTACACTTAATCACATTACTTTCATTTTAAATAAATTTATTTTTTTATAATTTTAAAGAATTTTAATACATTAGAGACAAAAGGTATAATTTATATTATATATATATATATATATATATATATATATATATATATATTGCAAGTTTATATACTAGTTATTCTACAAATATTTCATGATAATTAAAAATCTTTAAGAGTAAAATTATAAAAAAAAATTATAATATGATTAAATGTAACTTACTTAGATGTGATTAAAAAATAATTGAATACTATGTATAGTAAAAAATTGATATTATTAAAGGATAAAATTAAAATTTATTTCTATGTATCATTTTTGTCCCCAACGTTTTCGTCATATTTAAGTCCCTAACGTTTTAAAATCGTCTCAATTTTGTCCCGCCGTCAATTCTGTTAACGGATCCCTGACAGTAGGACAATATTGAGTCAATTTTAAAACGTTAAGGACTTAAATAGGACGATTGAAATGTTAGGAACAACTTTGGAACTTACCCCAAACGTTGGGGACAAAAATGATACTTTACTCAATGAATAATGATCATGATGGGTTTGAAGCTGAATAGTGAGACAACGCGAAGAGGAATACAATGGTTCTATTAAAATTGCTGCAGAGGTCTCCTTCGAAGAGGAACAACGATGGGAATTTTCGGTAATGTGGGGAGGAATGAAGAGTTATCAGTGTCTGCTAATGGGTTTCTTAAGCCAAGGTTGGTCTTTACCTTCTTTTATTATTTTATGGATAGTTCAGATATTATAATTTTATTTTGAAATATTAGAGGGACTTCCAATAAAATGTCTCGTGTTCACTTAAAGAAATAGTGTGTAAATACAGTCTACCTATGTTTATTCTTATTGAAATTCATGTACCTTTTGAAAGAGTGAAACAATTTTGGAATAGATTAAGATATAGAGAAACTATTGTGTCTGAAGTAAGAGGCTATAGTGGAAAATTTGCATTATGATCAAATAACTCTATCATTGTTAATGTGTTGGATATTATTGACCAATATGTTACTATTGAAGTCAGTTTGAATGTAGCTTTCTGGAGTTTGTATTGCAATTTATAAAAATTCACATTTTCATCTTTAATGAATCTTTAGAGAAACTTGGCCAAACTTTTTTGCTGTCATTCAATGCCTTTGTTTGATAATACTATAATGGTATATCTTAATGAGATTTTGTCGCCGAGCGAAGTTAGAGAAAGAGCCTTTAATGATACTAGAGCTGAGTTATTTGTCGAAACATAGTATACTTGTAGTTTGTTTGACATGAGGAGCCATTAATAGGAACTTTACTTGGCATAGAAGAGTTAGAGGCGATATTAAGGTATTTTATGGCCACGTTTGGTTATGTGAATAGAATAAGACAGAACACTGAGAATAAAGTACAAAAGATAAAGACACAATAATTAGTATTTTTGTATTTTATTTAGTAATAAATTAAAAATAAAAAAGAACAAATATAATAAGATCAATAATTCATATTATAAATAATTTTTAGTTTAATTTTCTTTAACTAATGAGATTAATAATTCATATTATAAAAAGATAGAAATAATAAATATAATATACAAGAATTACAATTATAAAATTGTCCAATGTCAAACCAAAATAATTAACAAAAAAAGAAATAAAAAATAGTAAAAAAAGAAAGCTCATAAACAAAAATAATAAAAACAGGTAAACCACAAAAAATGTACTTAAATTTTATTATCGATAAAAATGTCCTCAAATTATTTAAAAATATGACAAAAATGTCCAAAAAGAATATTATTTTTTTATAAGTGGCCTATGATGCACGAACACTGACACGGGTACAGAACATGACACAGGACATGCTGACATATGAATTTTAAAATCTTATAAAATACGAGAACACGCATATAAAGTATTTTTTAGATAAATCATAATGATATTTTGATATTTTATTGATATTAAATCATAAATTAATTTTAATTATTTTTAATATCATAGTTTAATTATATAAAGTATTAAAAATATTTTTTATTTTAATTTCTTTTCAAGAATACATGTTAAGAATAAGGCTGGACACGTTGGCACGTGACGATATTTAGGTGTGTCTAAGCATGTCTGGAGAATTTTTTTTATTTTTTATTAAGACACGGTAGGACATAGCAGACACGTGTGTCGGACGAGTGTAGATGAGTGTCATGTCTGAAATGGAGATAATACTCAATTTGGTCCCTGAACTTGCACTTGAGTCTCAATTTAGGGCTAGTTTGGATAAACAAGTTATTTTGTATTGGGAAAGTTATCATGAAAGTACTTATTTTAAAGTTGTGTAATAAATAGGAGTGATAAAACAGATTTTGAGAAAGAGAGAAGTCAAACTTTTTACCTTCTTCAAAATCTCTTAAATAACTTTTCGAGAAATTGAAGGCATATCTAAAAAATTATACCAAACACCATTAATATAATTTTTCATAAGTCAAAAGTCTAAAAAAGTAGCTTTTGAAGCTTCTCAAACAGGTCCTTAATCCTTAAAATTTCAATTGCCTCTATTTAGTCACGAACTTTACAAATTTTACTCGCGTTAGTTCCTGCAGTGGTTTTCGTCACAGAGACATTACCAGAGAGATGACGTATACAACGAAATGTCATGCTGGACTCCACTAAAATGACGTAGTTTTGGTTTTGAGCTTAAATAGTCCAAAATTACATCGTATCAAGTTTTGAGATGGCAAACGTTTCAGTTAAACAAGCACTACACTATATTATCCCCATAATAGGACTGTTATTCTTCTTTCTCTTCTCTACAATGGTGCTGTTGCGAGTCTGACTCATCAGATTCGTTGAAGTCGTGATTCTCTTCTCTTCAACCACTTTACATTGCACCGTTCACCTATATTGGCTGAGTTAGAGGTAAGAAAAATAGTGAAGAAAAAAATTCTATACCCATGATGATTTCTTGGTTTATTAGTTAGATGTTTGATCATTCCAAGTTTCTGTACCATTAATTTGATTTTGAGTATTTTAGGGGAGTGTTTTGGATTAAGGTTTCGGGATTGGTGTGTTTGTCTGATAATCAGTGGATTAAGAAATAAAAAGATAGAATCAGATTGTCATATGCAATATGTTTCATTTAATTCTTCCTCTATTTTAATTAGAAGAGAGGTACAATTTCATCAAAGTCCTTATCTCTATATGTAGCCAAGTTAATTGCTTTTCGCATCTTGCAATATGGAGTAATTGATCCAAAAGATTTAATTATTGATCATATATAGAGTAGTTGATCTAATTTTCTTAATGAATTTTTTTAGTCTGTTGTTGTCTTGTAATAACAATGTAATTTATGTTTTAGCAAGTCTAATCTTGTCAAGGCATGGTAAAGAGTTGTCAATTCATTTAAATCATTGAATAAATATTGAGGTGAATTTTATTGGTTATTTATTAGAAGTTGAACCTTATCACATTTTCGTCATAGGATGATTTAGTGCTTACAAGCTAGTTTGTAACATTTTCATGAACTTTCTTTTGATGGTTACTTATATTTACTAATTAAATTATAGTGGTGGAATGAATTGAAAATTCTACTTAGTTGCACTGACATAATAACTTATTAATTAGTTGATGGATTAATATATTTATGTTAACATCATTGTTAAATGAATTATATATATGGTTATCAAGCAAACTAGTTCTAGTTGTTGTTGTTACTGATCATTTTTTAAATCTTCTGTGTACAGATGAGAAATCAATTCATTAAAATTATATATCACTATGGAGGATCATTTGTCAAAAATGAAGATGGAAGCTTGACATACTGTAAAGAGCAAATTTCAGAATTACTTGAGTTAGATACAGATACATTGAATATTTTTTCAATTAGGGACTACTACAAATACTTTGGCTATGATAAGGTTAAGCAATGTTGGTGACTGGTTTCCAACAAGCCCTTAACAACTGGTTTGAGGACCTTGATGGAAGCAAGAAGCAAAAGACCAAGATGAAGAGGATTTATAAAAAAGTTTCTTGTCGCTATTGTGGCGAAAAAGCTCACACCAAGAGAAACTGCCCAAAGAGAAAGGCTGAAGAAGTGGTAGCTACTATAGCATTTGCGACTGCTGCTGCTAAAGGTGGTAATTTTAACCCTACTGCCCCTACCACTGCTGCTCCAGTTATGAACCCTACTTATGCTATTCCACCTGTTGATGTACCACCTCAAGTTGGTGCACCTAATGATAATCTACCTCTAATTTAAACTTAAGGAGTTTAACATGAAGGTCAGGCTGAGGTTGAGCTTAACATGAGCCAACTAATTATGTCTCGGAATAAAGACTCTTTACATGTAATGGTATATTTTAAATTATTCCTTAAATTTAACCACTATGCTAATTCATTTTTTGTTCAAATTTCACTAACTTCTTCACACTTTTTATAGATGGAGACTAGTCCAGTGCAACATAATGCAAGGCCCTCCAAAACTTGCAACAAAAAAAAATGGTGCCATAACCATCTAATACCCCACCAGCAACCAATGTACCAGTTGATCCAATGTAAGGTGCATCTTTAGGGACAGCCACGCGATTGCCAGTTTAATGAAATTTATCCCTACTCTCGGATTCAAACCTTCAAGAAAAAAGAATTAAATTATTGACTATTCTTTGTTTAGGAGTTTTATATGTAATAGGGCATTACACTGTTGGATTAGTTACCTTTTGGAATAGTTATCTTATTTTTCTAAGTTTTGCATAACTCTGCAATGTTGGCTTTTGGTTAGTTATACTTGAAATGGTTTCTTTTGGATAACTTACTTTATTTTGTTTGTTTGTTGCATCACACTGACATTATAGTTGTGTTTGAATTCAGTATCAATGTGAATGCTTTATTAATGAATTATAAAGGAATTGGATGATATTCCTTGTCTGAAACTCTTATATTTTATTTTGTATTGTTGGATTCACAAATAAATAATATTTTAGCTCACAAATTATAATTTTCATTCAAATAAACACAGGTGCAATTTTCATTCAATGAAACTTAAAATAAAAATAGGTACAATAATATACATTATTTTTTCTTCAAAATATTCCTGCAATTTGAATCTCAACCATCAAATTTGGCTTTTTAGCAAAATACATCAGGCCAATCTTTACCATTTCCATAACAAAATAGTAACTACAAACAAATTTCTTGCATCCAACAAAGCTTCTTCTAATTTCAAAGTCCTACCTTTAGATTCCAAACTTCTAAAAAAAGTTCATCCTCTATTCTTCATGATTTTTATTTTTCGGAACCACTCTGCATCTTGCTTCTCCTTCTTTATGGAATTGATTAGCCCAAATAAATAATCCACACCACCTCTTGCCAATACTCTGCAAACAGATTCAATGAAAATGGAGAAAGAATTAGATACTACAAGCTTCAGAAAAAGTTAAGAATAATCTTGCACTTACATTGTAGTTTGAACACCCAAAAATAGGTCTCTCTAGATTCGCATCTGTTCTGACCATCTCAGAATGGGTCTACACCCACACCCACACCACTTTGGAAATAGTTTTTCTCTGCTTCGAGTGGTTCTCCAACCTCCATTAGACGTTGGTTGCTGAAACTTCCAACAAATTTACTGCCGATATCTATCATGAACTTCATAAAAATGTCACCCAACAGAGTAGTAAGAATCAAAGAAGAAGCTAAGGAGCTTCAAATGGAATTGGAGATTAGGGATTTAAATAGTTGCTAAGGACTAAATTGATGCAAAAGTTTCAAAGGCCACGTAATCGTTAGGCGTCCAGCATGACATTTCGTTGGACATGTCATCTCTCCAGTAATGCTCTGTGACGGAAACCACCGCAGGGACTAACATGAGTAAAATTTGTAAAGTTTGGGGACTAAATAGAAGTAATTAAAATTTCAAGGACAAAATTGAGGCCCAAGTGTAAGTTCAAAGACTAAATTGATTATTATCTCATCTGAAATGTATCCGACGTGTAGACGACAACTCAGCGATAAGTGACAAATAATTTTATATTTGACAAACTACTTATACATTTGATCCAAAATTTTATGGAAATATTTAGATAACTATTTAGAAAATACACACAAAAAATTGGATAAAATTTGTTCTTTAAATTTTTTTATTTTTTAAAAGTATGATTGGTTATTGACAAAAAATTATAAAAAATATCACCAAATTTTAAGGATAAAAAAATCTCATTTTTCTAATCATGCTTGCGAAAAATCGCATTAAAATTCAATCTGTCGTAAAGCATTTTTTGAGAATACATAGTTAATATTTTTGTCGTATTTTTAAGTGATTTGAGGATATTTTTATCAATAACAAAATTCGAGAACATTTTTATCCTAACCAAAATAATTCGAGGGCATTTTTTGTGGTTTACCCTTATAAAATTTTGTAAACAAAATAATAACATGTACAAATGGTAGGGTTAGTAGAAAATTATTTTTCAATTAATGATTCAACGCTAATAAATAAATCGTAAAAGCTAAAATTTTTTACTTCATGTGAACATATATATATATATATATATTAAATTACAAAATTACATCTGCATTAAAAAAAATAATCACACAAAAAGTTAAAGCTGTTAAAAAAATAAGAAATTATCCAAATTAGTCCCTAAGATTTTTAGAATTGGACACTTTAGTTCTCCAACTTTTGAAATACACAAAAAAACTCCCCCACTTTTAACCCCAGTAAACAAATCAATCCTGACCTTGTTTCTCTGTTAATGACAAACAAAAAATGCTAACTTGGAGGCCTGAATTAGCACAATCAGTTGTCCACGTGTGCCAAGAGGACATTAGTCCATGTGCCCTGAAATCCTCAAAACCCAGGTGAAGGTGAAAGATGGATTCTCTCTTTGCGTGCCTCCAAAACACTATTATTTACCCACCATGATTTCTAAGTCACTCTAAAATCAAGCGAGGACATTATGGTCATAATGTACCAAGTATCTCTCTCTTAGAAAGGTAAATTCTAGTTCTTCACCCTTTCACCTACACTTCAATTTTTCCCATTTACACTCAACTCTCGCCAATTCCAATTTCCAATCCCAAATCCCTAATTTCTTGAAACTTAGATATTCCATTCGCATTACACAGTGGCTTCTCCAATCACCATTCAGAGGTGAATCTATGGTCGTTAGAACAACAGCCATCTATATCAAAGTTGCGATGCTCATGTACCTCATACTCAGTAGAAAAATCCTTTCTAGAAAGGAAGAACAAGGAGGAGGAGACATGGATTTGTCGAAACCGAGTAGATCAGTAAGGAGGAGATTTGCTTGGAGGCCAGCTCAGGTGCCAGCGAATCTTTTGGAGTCGATTGGATGCTGTCGAGGACTATAAGATTCACGTATTTAGAGACTCTCAAAAAGTGACCTATTGAAGACTTGGCCTTCGACATCAATTACTTTATATGTAAGTAGGTTCATCTCTAATTTCCGAATTTGAAATCCTTAATTCCTCTTCAATTATTGGGTTTTTGGACTTTACAAGAAAATGTAGAAGTTGCAAGTGTATATGGAGGGAGTGGCTGTGTAGAACTAAAAGAGCGCGAGATAATTGGGTTGAATATGGGTGACGTCCGAGGTGACACGATTGAATGTGAATGGTAGGGATTGAAGATGACACAAATAGAAGTGGGTGATGATGATAATGTGGGTAATGAAGTGGGGGTTTAACGTTGCAAGGTGTTAGAGAAGTCTATAAAATGAAGAAGAGAGAATGAGGTTTCGTATACATGGAGGGCAACACATATACATAAAGTATTCTTAAAACGCTGCATGTTGGTGGTTTCTAGACACAGGAATTAATTTGTCTTCTTGGCATACTAAAATAACTGGTTGGCATGTGTGCTAATCCAGACCTTCATGTCAGCATTTTTTATTTATCACTGACTAAGAAATAAAATTACGGACCATTTTCTATTTGTTATTGACTGAGAAATAAAGTCAGGGACTGATTTGTCTAGTAAAATGAAAAGTGGGAGAATTTTTTGTGTATTTCAAAAATTGAAAAACTAAGGGTGTGTTTCATTTTTAATATTTTCTATTTTTACCTCCTATTTATATTTTTTCTTTTATAAAATTTAAAAAACAAAAATAGTAAAAAAAATAAAAAAAAATAAAAAATAAAAAAATCAAACGTAAGCGGGGTTGCCGAGAGTTGAAGGGTTGAGGGAACAAGGGAAGCTGAGGGTCGACACGGGGAGAGATCAGAATGTATTGAAAGGTCCTTCTGCGGGAGGGAAGGAGGTTGAGAGTGATGCCATGGTCATGCTGATCAGGGTTGTGGTAGTAGTTTCGGATATAAATGAATGGAAATTTATTTCCGAGATAAGGTGGTTGGAGGTGTGGCACCAAAACCGCTGATTGTGGATAATTCTCTTGACAGGGATTGCCTGGCAATGGTTACAGGAAGAGATGGTGGGGCGTCTCGACCAAAGGTTACTTTCACTGCTGAAGGGAAGAAAGTGTTGTCCGAGCTGTACGTTGATTCCATTGTTATCAAAGTCTTAGGTAAGCGTGTGAGTTACATAGCTATCGCCCATAGGCTTAAGTACGTATGGATACTTATGGGAGGGTATGAGGTTCTCGATGTCGGCTTTGGATACTTTCTTGTAAAGTGTGATTTGAAAGAGGACCGAAAAAAGATTTTGCTCGAGGGGGCCGTGGATGATTGATGGTCATTATTTGGCCGCCAAGCCATGGACTATCTCTTTTCGACCAACTGAAGAATCCTTTGGAACCAATTTGGTTTGGATTCGCATTACTGGATTAAATATCAAACTATGCATAGAATTGCAACTACAGTGGGAGACCCTATCAAAGTTGACGTTGCCACTAATGAGGCGGAGAGGGGTAAATTTACAAGAGATTGCATTCTTATTGATCTAGGATCTCCAGTCATTGACAAGATTGAGGTGGACAATCTTGTGTATAAGGTTGAGTATGAGAGTTTGGCCTTAATTTGTGAGAAATGTAGATGTTATGGACATCTTGCGGTGGATTTCAGAAGTAAGGTGGGAATGTCTATGATGGTGGAGGGTGGGAGTGCATCGGAGGGGGAGCAAAAGGGAGATATGGCAGATGACGACAATGGACTTGCTACGTTTGTTTTCGGCAAAAATGTCACAACCAGAAAGGAGAATCTGAAGGTTGCGGATATTGCACCAGACAAAGAGCACGGAAAGAAGATATCTAAGGAGATATCAAAGCCTGTAATGTTGCATGACTTTTCCGAAACTCATGCAATTGGAAAAGGGGATGCTAATGAGGGGTGGGCCCAAATAGTGTCAAAAAAAGGAAAAAAGAAAGTAGATAAGGTGAGTGTGAAGAAGGCTGTAGACCTCAGCAAAAAGGGCCTATAAAAAAGAACATGGGTGTTCTTCCAAAACACAAAAGTGGGCCAAGTGTGAAGGTGGATCAGGTAGCTAATCATGCTTAAAACAAATATGCAAAAGCCTTATATCCAATGAAGCTTGTGACTTCTCCTTTATTGGCTTCTATTGGGGAAGATAGGAATCATGGCACAACAGCAACCATATCGGCGATAAAGAGAGTTAGGCCAAACTCGTTACAAAATTCACTGCAAGATGGAAGGCTTCAAGTTCTTTTTGATAAATCAAAGGAGTCTGCGGCCAAGGAAAGCAGCAAGGGAAAGGAGGTCGTGGGTGAGAAGCAGGGCACGCTTTGAGATAAGTTTTGATTGGTGCCTTTACTTTATCTGCTTATTGTTTTTTATGGATTTTAGCATTTTATCTTGGAATGTTAGAGGGGATTATAATAAATTAGCCCGAGTTCACTGTAAAAAAATAGTTAGAAAGTTTCACCCATAATTTTTATTCTTCTTGAAACCCATATTTGCTTTGAGAGGATGAAATCCTTTTTGGGTAATTTCGGCTATTGTGAGATTGATATTTCAGAGGCTAGAGGGCAAAGTGGAGGTATTTGGGTGTTGGTTGAAAAAAATTGGGGTTAGTGTAGAGTCTTAGATGTTAACAACCATTGTATTACTTTTGAAGTTGTTGATGGTTCTTCTCGGTGGATGTGCAATGCAGTGTATGCACCCCACAAGCGCATCTTCGTGATGAGACTTGGGATTATCTTAGTGGTATTGCTGGTTATTTGCACGGCCCGTGGGTAGTTCTTGGGGATTTTAATGAAGTACTTTATTCTACTGAAGTCAAGGGGGTATTTTTAACAAAAACAGAGCAGAGGCTTTAGGGAATGTTATGGACTCTTGTGGATTAATGGACATGGAAACTAAAGGAAGGAAATTTTCTTGGCTTAGAAAAGTTCGGGGAGGAACAAATGTCTCAAAAAAGCTTGATAGAGCTTTCATTTGTAAGGACTGGCGATTGCATTTTCTTGAAGCTTTTTGTGAGATTTCACTCAGTCCACTCGCCCATTTTGGTTCGTTGCAGGCCGGTTAATCATAGCAAGAAGAATAAATGTCGTCCATTCAAATTTCAAGCGGCTTGGATTACTCATCCTCAATTTCGTGACGTTTTCATAAAGCGTGAAATTCTGAAACCCCAGATATCGCTAAAAGCCTTGTTGTGGTTAAGAGAGATGCCCAGAAGTTTAATTTGGATATCTTTGGAAATATATTTATTAAGAAAAGAGAATTGGAGATCTACATAAATAGTGTGTAGATTCTTTTGGAGCAGTCGGATGATGTTTTATTAAGGGAGGAGGAGAACGACCTTCAAAAAGAGCTTAATATTATTCTTTTGAGAGAAGAGTTGTTGTGGTTCCAGAAATTGAGAGATCAGTGGGTGTAACGACCCAATTTTCAGTATGTCTAGATCATACCAGAAACTAAGCGTTACCAACTTGTCTTTCTAATTATTATCTATTATTTATTATATGAGCCTGATTCGTTGTTAAAAACGTAGTTATTTTGCTAGGTACTTTTTTTTTTGAAAACGTTTGGACTAATAACAGAATCATTAACAATCAATTCACAAGTAATAACAAATAAAATAGTTATAAACAATCACACATACATACATCACAAGCAGTTGATAACATTCTGTGATCCAGCCTTTATTAGACTATAGACTTTTAGTTAGAACGCCCCTAGATATAGCTAAATAATATCTATATATATATATATATATATATATATATATATATATATATATATATATATATATATATATATATATACATATAACATCCCAGGCCCTGACCTGTTCAAGAAGTCCCTAAGCAGGCGCCCAAGCTAGCCTAGACTCTATACTCACCTAGTCCCTCTAAACTACTAAAGCGAGGGAAAGTACGTTCTAAGTCTTCAAAACTCAAGTCAGGTGGAACGTCATCAAAAGGTGGAAGGCCGTCTACTACTCCTCTGCACGATCATACATTGCCATATGACGTCCCACTGGTACTCCATCAGGTAGCCACACAACAGGAGTCTCGTACACAGGATTTAGGCTAAAGTGCACATACGAATGGAGTGCAGACGTTGGCTAGTCTCACAGTATATACATATAAACAGAAACGGAGTTCACTCTGGACTTAGAAGACTACCTAGAGTGGAATCCTTTTTACGTATGATCGTCAGCGAATTACGGAAGGGAACTCATGCTTCCATCTGAAGGGGGAAGGGAGAGAGAAAGGGTAAGAACTGGGGAGTTCTTAGTAGGGCCGGGGTTATTAGTTAAGTTCATTAATTCCGTGTTATTTAGCAGATAAATAGCAGAATACCGAGAAGCAGTAAACAGAAGAAACAGATAAATAGAGAAAATAGAGAAAATAGAAAGCAAAACACAAACAAAAGAATACAAGAAAATAAAACACAGATACAGAGAATAGAATGCAAACAAAGAAAGCATACATTCAAACAACAATCATAACAGAGGAAATGCGCAACCAAGTATGATGCATGTCTAACCCTAGTGCAGGTAATGAGCTCATTTGTCGGTTACATACCCACTCCCGACGTTACCCGGAGTCCTCTGACCAGGTAAGGCTTCCCTGTTGGAAATGCCTCTCGCAAGAGTCCTTTGACTTGCATGGCGAAGCTAGTTAACTTATATCTGCCCAACGCACGCACTGTAAGAGTCCTTTGACTTATAGGAGTATATGCTAGTTGTGTTTTCTCGATACCTCTGTAAGAGTCTTCTGACTTACAGAATAGTATTATAGCTAAGTATCCCAAGAAAGCGCTCTTAGTGGTCGTACCACCATCTATCTGACTGCCTCTCTACAGCAGATTCTTACATAATCATTCTCATTATCATCATTCATTATCATTCTCATTATTCATCATCACTTTCACATTCTTATGCATTACATCTTTCTTTCTCTGTTCAATCATACTATACAAACTTTACAACTTTTACTTTCACAACATCTTAACTCAAACCATTTCTCTTTATCAGATTACTCTTTTCTCTTTATCTTTCTACTCTGATCTGATTACTCTTTTCTCTTGATCTCTTTACTCTACTCTAGTTACTCTGTTCTCTGTATCTCTTTACTCTGCTCTGGTTACTCTTTTCTTTGCTTAATGTATGTATTTAAAGCTTATGTAAATTTTGGTATGAATAGTTAGCCTGCCCCAAGTATAGGTTCATTAAGTCTATATTGAAACAGATTAACTTTTCATATAATACCTGACCCTAGGCGCAACTCAAAAACTAACTATGTTGCCCTAGTTCGTTTACTAATCTCTGCTAGTTTCTGTTCATTAAAACTTTACAAACTTTTTCTTTGATTTTTATCTCTTCTTTAACTTTTTATCTTTCCTTTATCTTTGCCTCACTAATATGTTTTTACCACTCCCTAAGTGTTTTATGAAGGTGATTATGAGATTCTGCGCTTAAAGTTGTCTTTCTAAAGCATTTACAAAAAACTGCTTTTTCCGCATTATTTTATTATTTTTATTAAAATATTATTTTTAATTAAATATTATTATTTATTATTTTATTAATATATTTTCAAAAATTACCCCTTTTTAACTTTAACCTTTAAAATTCACTTTTTACCACCCGTAACTTTTAATATTTCTACTTTTACTACCCTAACTTTTAGAAATTACCAAATAACCCCCCAAACACCAAAAATTTTACTTCCTTGCCCTTTTCAAGATCTAAGGCTTGTTCTTCTATGTTCTTCATCACACTCAAAGTGTTCTTCGTGTTCTTTGTAAATTCTTCAGATTCTTTCTTTGTTTTTACCCGTTTTTCAGTCTTTTCAGCAACCGATTTTTACCATAATTCATAATAAATTCCCAGCCACTAAAACCCCATATTTTCCACATGATTTTAACACAAATTGAACCCCAATTTAGGGCCTATGGTTTCGGTTTCCAGCTGCACTCAAGAACACAAATTCATAGCTTGAATTTCATCAAATTTCATCAAATTTTCATCAAAATTTCAACAAGAATCACTCATATAAATCATCAATTTCAAGCACAGATAAACCATATCATAATTAAACAACTCAAACACAATCAATCAAGATTAAATTCGTCAAACCCTACCTGGTTTTGTTGCTCCTAATTCGGTTAGACTTTCAGGTGGTCCTTAAGCACTTTTTCCTCCTAAATCACATCAAGAACAACTTTAAATCCAAAAATTCTCAACTAACCAAATCTTACTCAGCATGTTAGGAAGGAATTTCTCACCTTAAACTTACTGGAAATTAATGTTTCTTGGCCCTCAAGTCAAGTTAAGCATGATTCCTAAGGAAGAACATCAAGAAAACACATGTTTAAGCATGTTTTCTTGAAAACCGAATTGAAGAGGGAGCGAGACAGCCAACTCACCCTATTTCCAGTCTTGATATGTTGTATGGTTATGTAGAGGAAGAAGAGAGGATCATTTTGGTGAAATCAGAGTTTTAATTTGAGTTTTAGTTCAGAAGAAATCAAGCTTTGAAGATTAAATATTCATGAAAGTTTCTCTCTTTTATCTCTTGTTATTTTCGGTCAAAATGAAGAAATGAGACAGCCTTAGAGATCTTGGGGGTTTAAGGTGAGTTGTGATTGGTTGGCTTGGAGGTGGGTTAAAATAATATTAAAATATCTCAGGTGTATAACTACTAAAACTAGATGTATCGGAACACTTGTAAAAACATCTCTAAAAATTATTTTCTGATCTACTAGCATAAATAACACTAGTAACATATTTATTATGAGAATAGAACATATATGATGAGGCATTAGCATTGCTAAAGTCATCAAAGAGTGCTGGTGCAAAGCTGCACCAGTAAACTGTGAACCCAGTTAAATCGATTTCCTGTTTTTAACTAAAACAGACCAGCTAACCTTATAATATCATTCAAGCAGTTTCTAGTACTAATATAATGATAATATTATACTATTATCTCTCTTCTCTCATGAATCGAGTTCGGTTCGTCAAACAAAGACTATTTACTAAAACTAGAACCAAAACTCCTAACCGATACGGTTCAAAAACTAGGTTCTTCATGATTGCGTTATCGAGCTTGCCTCATAAGAGGTTCTAGCTTAAGGATGATATAATGACAATGAGGATTAAGATTTTTGATGATACAGCAGAGGTGTTCCCTTTACTGATCTTCCGGAGAAATCCGTGCCTTCAGAAAAGATCTCGCGTACTCGAAAAATGGGGTTGTTACAGTGGGTCAAGTTTAGGGACAGAAACACTAGTTTTTTCCATCTTCAAACAATTGTGAGGAGGAAGAGGAATAAGATTCATAGTCTGATGCTTGAAGATGGCACTTGGTCAGAAGATGAGAAGTGTCCTTAAAGCGGAAGCTAACATGTATTTCCAGCGGTTGTTCTGTTCCAGAAAGGAGGTGAGGATTGATGGTTTGAAGGATATCCCTCTTCCACAGCTTAGTCAAGATGCTTGCTTTAGATTACAAGAGGATGTTGCTTTTGAAGAAGTTAGAAGACTGGTAATGGAGATGGGTTCTTTTAAAGCTCCTGCCCCGGATGGTTTTCAAGTGATCTTTTTAAAGAGTATTGGGATGTAGTGGGGATAGATGTGTGGAAGATTGTGAGGCAAGGCTTCGTAGGAGGTTGTATTGATTATCATTTCTTTGAGGCTTTGATTGTTCTTATTCCAAATGTGAAAAATCTGACAAATATGAAGGAATTTAGGCCAATTAGCTTATGCAATGTTATCTACAAAATTGTAACTAAGGTTTTGGTGAATTGTTTTCGCCCGTTCCTTTCTAAGGTGATTGGCCTATTGCAAGGTAGACTTATTCCTGGAAGAGGAACTAGTGAAAATATTATTATTGCTCAAGAAATTCTTCATTTCATGTGGAAGACAAAGTCCAAGAAAGGAACTATTGCTTTCAAGATTGATCTTGAGAAGGCGTATGACCATGTTGATTGGCATTTTTTGGAGCATTCATTGAAGAGTTTTGGATTTTCAGCTACAACGGTCAGACTTATTATGCATTGTGTGTACTCTTCTTTCTTGTCCATTCTATGGAATGGGGAAAGACTTCAAAGTTTTAAGCCTCTAAGGGGTCTGAGACAAGGAGATCCAATGTCACCATACCTTTTTGTTATTTGCATGGAAAGACTTTCTTGCCTTATTTCGCACCTTGTCTTTAGTGGTTCTTGGATTCCGGTGGCTGTTTCGAAAGGAGGGCCTAGAGTTTCCCATCTTATATTTGCTGATGATTTGCTCCTCTTTTGTAAGGCCACTAAGAATCAAGTTGAAATAGTCATGAAAGTTTTGGACATCTTTACAAAGGCATCTGGGCTTAAGGTGAATTTGTCCAAGTCGGAAGCTCAATACTCTAAAAATGTTTCTCAGAGAAGGAAGGATATTTTATCTAGTGTTTCTAGCATTCACTTCACTCAACACTTGGAAAGATATTTGGGGGTGAATATTGATCATGATAGAGCTACGCGAAAGACGGTTTAAGAGGTGATTGAGAAAATTCGTGCTAGATTGGTTAGTTAGAATGGGCGCATACTAAACAAGGCTGGGAGATTGTATTTGGTAAAAGCAGTTCTATCTTCAATTCTGGTCTATCAAATGCAAACTTTCCACCCTTTTCCCTTCCTATGCTCATGCCAAGATTGACTCCATGATGCACCAATTCCTGTGGAAAGGTAATGCGAATAGCAGAGGTCTTCCTTTAGTTAAGTGGGAGAAAGTTGTGGCTCCCAAAAATCTAAGAGGACTTGTAGTTAGAGACTCACAGTGTGTTAATGTGGTGCTTATTGGTAAATTGGTTTGACAAATGTTGAAGGATAAGGAGCGGTTGTAGGTGAAACTTCTTTCTCATAAATATTTGAAGCGAAATAGGGATTGGGAATCGGCTAAACATGGTTCCTTTGTGTGGAAAAGTATCTCCAAAGTCTATATGACCATCAAAGAGGGTCTTGGGTGGTAGAAAAGGAGCTCCCTTCAGTCCTTGTGGTATGATCCTTAGAGTCCTTAGGTATTCTTGTAGATTTTCTTCCTTTTGTTCATGTCTCTGATTTATTGCTTAAGTTGGATGATGTTTACTATGATGGAACTTGAAATTTTGAAAATTTGTCCACCCCAATTTCCGAGAATATTAAATCCTTTTTGGGGGCTATTCCTCCTCCTGAAAGGAGTGTGAATAAATTGGGTTGGATTTGGAAACCAGCTGCTTCAAAGGGTTATACTACAAAAAGTGGGTATGCTTGGCTTGCGCATATGAAATTTCAATGCAGAGGTTACGAGAATTGGAAGTGGCTATGGAAGCTTTTCATTCTGAAAAAAGTAAGATTCCTCTTTTGGCTTGCATTGCATGATGCCATTCCCACTAATGTCTTTCGTCATAAAAGGGGCTTAGCGGTAAGTGACGTTTGTAATTAATATGGTCATGAGCCTGAATCTGTGTTACATTGCTTTCGAGATTGTTCCACTGCTCGTCATGTATGAAATTTTTTAGATCCTTCTATGGTTGACCATGTTAATGCTTTTGACTTCCGATCTTGGATTACTAGCATTATTAATGGTAAAGAAGAAGTTGTGGCTGATGGAATTTGGTGGATTTGGCGAATAGATGTAATGATTTATTCAACCCAAATGATCCTTGGCCTAGGAGAAAAATCTCTTGCCTTGTGAGAGCCTTGGCGAATGAGTTGAAAAGGGTGAAGAAGGATAGAAACTCTTGGGATTGTGCAGTCCAGAATTTTTGGTGGCAGCCACCCCCCAGAATGTTCTTAAGGTCAACTGTGATGCTAGTGTTCTCCCGAACTCTCTTGTAGCGGACTTTGGGTGTGTTATCCGTGATCGTTATGACACCTGGGTACTAGGTAGTTCGGGCCGTCTGCCCTTTGATTCAGTTTTCAGGAATGAGTTATTAGCAATCTGGAATGGTCTTATGATTGCGGGAGAAGTTGGTTATGAGTCCCTGATTTGTGAAATTGATTTTATGGAGGTGTATCTTTGACTAAATAATATTATCAACTATGTTGCAGGTGATAATATGGATATTATAGAGAAGATTATAGAGTTGTTAAGTAAAAACTGAGAGGTGTCATTCACTTGGGTTAGAAGAAAAGCTAATGTTACTGCAGATTGTCTAACTAAGATAGAGACTAAAAGTGTTTATTCTCATTCGGTGTGAATTCAGCCTAGTAATGAATTCAAGTAAATTTTATTGAAAGATTCTGCTGTGTAATTTTTTTATTTTGTATGTGTGTTTGTTTTTGTTTTTGTTACTAATACAAAAAATTATAAATGTCAAACTAAACACACTACTAAACTTTTAAAAGCCACGTATAGACACGATTTAAATTTTTAAAATTTTAAGTTTTATTTTAAAAAATAGAATATAATTTATCATCATTTATTTTATAAGTAAAACAAAAAAATACATAAAAAAATATTAAATTATAAAAAATTTTATTTTATTTTTTAAAATAAAAATTTAAAATTTAAAAAATACAAAGACATAAAGTCTCGATTTTAAAGGGACAAACGGCTATCAAATTTCAGATGGCTTAATTGCGGTCTTGCGGAGGACAAAAGCGACATTTCAAGCTCTCCTTCCTCCTTTCCGAGACGAATTAAGCCAGGCTTTGAATTTCGAAACCTGAAAATAAAGTTGAGACGTTTCACTCCCAAAATATCCCAACCCCGTTAAGAAAAGTAGAAAACCTCTTCCTCACTCTCTCACTTACTCAATACAGCGCCATGACCGATTCAAATCCTCACATTCCCGACGAAACCCCCCAAAACCCTGACACCAAAACCCAACAAGAAGAAACTCCAACAAATTCCCAATCCCCCAAAACCCTAACCCTCGCCGATCAAGATCCCCAATCCCAATCACAAACCCTACCCGATCCCAACCCTACACAGCCATCTGAACACGAGGACACTGTAATGCAAGATCCGGTCCAGAAACCCGACGACCCGGAACCCGATGCTCATGCGGCAGTGACCGTTACCGCCGCCGCCGCAGCATTCCCTGGCTCCGGCCGGCGAGGGACTCCGAAGAGGAAGAAATTGGACGCGAAGCGAACCGCGCTGGAGAAGAAATGTCGCGAGAAGCTTCAGGTTCTTGTCGAAACCCTAAAACCAATTCCTTTCGCGCCCCCGAAAGCCCTTGACTTTTCGAGCCACCAGAGCCTCCTCCAGCGCCTTGGGCTCTGGGAGTTCGTGCACCTCGAGTACGACACCGTTGTCCGCAGCGATCTTCTTGCCCAGCTCATTGCCAGCTACGTCCCCACGTCGCGATGTAGCTATGTCAATGGGATTAGGATCAAGCTGAGTCGTGCCGATTTGGGCCGGGCCCTGAAGTTACCCAAGAAGAATGCTGGTTCTTCGGTTGCGGAGGGTAAGGAGGAGGGAGGGGAGACGGTGGACTTGGCAGAATCGATTGGGTTTATTGAGGAATTGGTGTCGAATTGGATGATGTTGCATGATGAGATGTTTATCATGACATCTGATGTTATGGGGCAACTGAATTTGATTAAGACAGGGAAGTTGGAGAAGGTTGATTGGGCAGGTTTGATTTGGTCCATGATGGAGAAGGAATTGAAGGCTCCACAGCTGACGGATTGTTACTATGCTTCGCATATGCAGCAGCTGATTAAGGCGCAGCACCAGGAGCTGCTGGAGGAGCCGGAAGCAGCACAGGAGGAGGAGGAGGAAGAGGAGGGAGAGGAGGTTGGAGGGAAGGATGATGGGGAAGAGGCTGAGGTTAAAGATGAGGAAGATGAGGAGGCAGCTGCCACAGCCACAGTCACAGAAAAAGTCACTGATGAAGCCACAGCCAAAGCCACAGCCACAACCACTGTGGAAGACGAAGTGGGTGAGAGTGGTGATGTGAAGATGAGTGGAGTTGATGAGGAGGGTGGCAGGGATGGTGAGTTGGAGGAGCACAACATTGAGTTGAGTCTTGGTCAAGATAATGTTGAAAGGGTTGAAGTAGGGAAGGATGTGGTTGGAGGGGTACAAATTATGGATTTTGATCAGCCCAAGGTGGAAGACTCTGGATTCTGGCTTATGGATCAGAAGAACAATGTGGAGGAGCCCTTCTTGCGGCCATGTCAGACTAGTGATGTAAAGGGTGACGAATGTGGTGAAGCGAAAGGTGTTGAAGGAGAAGAAGGGCAAGAACAGGAGGAGGAAGAGGAAGATGCAGAGGATGACGAGCATGATGGTGGGTTCAGTCTCTCACCCAAGTGTATTCCTATGGAGGGGATGCCTTCTGGGCCTGGGGGTCTTGTTCAGGCAATGTCTGCAGTGCAGATGCCTTTTACTTCTGGGATTGATCTTCGTGACAACCCTGTGGGAGATTTTCTGTCTCCCAGAGATGATCCTCATATGATATCTGGATCATCACTTTTTGGAAATGGTCACAAAAGGGAGCTTGACCTGGATAATCATAACTCTCACCATGCACTAAATGGCAGTAACAAGAGGCTAAGAGGTGATAGCCCGTGGAATTCTAAGCCTGCTGACTTTGAAACCTGCATGGAACATATAGAACATTGGATGGGGAAGGCTAGAATGATGTATGCAGCAAAAGAACAAGCATGTGATGAGTCTTTGACAAATCAGCAACTCTTGCTTAACGAACTACAGAAGCGAGATGAAATGATTGAGCAATATCATAAAGCAAAGATGGATGAGAGTCATAAGAGACAGGTAGAAATGTATCGTCTTGAGAAGGAGCTGTTTATGATGACAGGCCTTGTGGAGGGCTATAGAAAGGCCTTGAAGGAAACACAGAAGGCTTTTGCTGATTATAGAGCACGTTGTCCGCAAGCTGAAGAACCACTTTACAAGGATGTTCCTGGGTCTGGTGGCCTTGTTTTGAGTGTCATGGAACTGGAAAAGGAGCGCCTGAGAAAGGAAGAAGAAGAAAGGATTAAGTTGAGGGAGCTTTCGAGAGATTTTGAAAGGAAATTGAGGGAGATTGAAAGCACTTGGTTTGATAAACTGGAAGATTATGCTGGAAGTGTTGAATCCCTGGCTAACAGGTTGCAGGCTATTGAGGAGCAGGTTAAGCATTTGAAGGAAGTGAAAGCCAAATGTAATGTGGCAGCTCCTCCTGAATGTACTCCAACTGTTGAAGAACAAAAAGTTGAAGATCAAAATGTTGAAGAACAGAATGCTTTGTAAGATTTAAGTTTTCCATTAGCACGTGACCTAAATTCTGTTAACTACTAGTTCAATGCTGCAGATTGTTTATGTTTATAATGTACAAAGCTCTATTTTGAAACTGAATCCATCACCTAAGATAATTGTTACGCTAGAAATGTGTGAAATCAAGGTTATTTTCTCTACTTTGCCTATCTTAGCTGTTCTTGATTAGTTTTGGTATTCAACCTTTGTACTTTTTGCACATTGTGTATAGGTTAGAAGTTCTGAAGTTTGAGTTGGAAAGTAATCAAAGTATTATCTTTAGGAAGAAATGTTGTGCTAAAACAGCACTGACTATGTAAAAAGAGATTTTCTTTGATCTTTTGCATGATTAGTTAGCCAATTTTAATGCCTAACCCAAATCCTACGTAGCTGCACAATGTTGTTTTATGGTCTCCATGGCTGCACCCAACATTCCTCTAGTCCGATTTCAGGCTGCATACTTTGTGGATCATAGTCATTGTTTTTGAGTAGTAAACTACTGCTTCCTATTTATAAGTAAACAACATACTGCCTGTCAAAATAATGTCATCCAGTTTTGCATTATGCATCCATGTAGAAATTGCTGAAGATACTTTTGATTCTTTGGAAGATCTTTTCTTTGTTTGACGGTATCTTATCTACGTCGTTTCTAGAATACCGAAAGAAATTCTGATCTGATGCTTTAACCCCAGCTAAATTTAGGGGAGTTAGCATTGAAAATAGAACACTTAGTAATGGCACTTTCCTATGTGCACATCTGTGTGAATAACTGAATATTCATGTGTAACAACATTTCAGAAAAGCCAAGCCCTAAACACACAGTCTGCTAAATAGGTTTTCCGCAGTCAATGGAATATTTCTCCAGGACTGCACCTTTTTTCGACAGTGTCCCAAGCTGTTTTTGACAGTTTTGTTTTTACTATAGGAAGAAATTCCAAGCCTAGCTAAGTTCTTAATTACATGAATTGCTTTATTAAATTTAAGTGTTAATATATATATTTTTTCCTCTTCACTTTGGAGACTGATTGCTGAGGAGTTTATCATTTGATCATTTTATTATTTTGCATGCTTGTTTATTTTAGAGGTCCAAAATGAATTATTTGAATTCGTGAGTTTTCTCTCGCATACAATATGATTGATGAGTCATGTGAGATGTGACTTGAGGGCTACAAGCAGAGTGACATGGGGATATTGCTTTCAATACACTTTGAACCTCTGTTTGATGCATGTAAGAATGAATTTTCACGTTATATGAACCCTTGTGCTGACTTTCGGCTTGGCATGGCCAAAGAGTAAGCGTTGACCCGGAACAAGCCGTCCTGATGTCATATCAGTGATTTGTAAAGTTTGGCACGTGTGACGCTTCATTATTTTGGGAGGGGTTTGTTGACAACCAAGGCAATTATGGATAAAATTGTGGCGTAATCACTTGTATTGGTTTATAAAATTTACTAGTGTCTGTAAAGTTAAAATACATTGTAAAACCTTGAACCACAAGAAACTAGTACCGTGTCCAAAATTTTGTCATGCTGCTAAAATATTTGGAGTACTGTTTATAAATATGTTCCAAAGGTGACAAGTATTTGTGAATGGATACTAATGACCTTTACCGCACCTCAATTTTTCCTCTTTCTTTTCATTTGGGTGGAAGTTGGACTTGCTTTTAGCAGTTGTTCTATCCTTCTCTCTTTTCACCAACTTCTGGCGCTTTGTCCCTTGCTTGTAAACAAGAGGAGGAAATTTAATTAGATTAACATTGTAGCCTTGGAGGCCTGGAAGTTTGGTTAATGAGCTCGTGCCACGGGTTGCACTAGCAGATATCATGGTAGACATTAGAGTGCTTAAAAATCTTGTTGGAGTCAATTTGATTTTCTATTTGGAAAACTCAAATCATAGCTTGGATAAAAAATTAGGATTAGCTTTAGGAAACATTTAATTTGCAATAATATAGGTTAGAAAATTTATAGGAAGACATTCAATTCATAGTTTGGGCAAAAAGGAAAGCAACATTTTGACAAAGAGAGGAAGGGGGTTGTGGCTCTAAAGAACAGAATAGAGAGGGTCTTGGCTTAGAATCGTAATGATGACGCCGTTGTGGTAGCGACGTGGTGGCTGCACTGGGTAAAGATCAGAATAGAGAGGGTTGTGCTAAAGATGATAAAGAAAGAGGTATGGCTGCACTGGGTATTGCTGAGGTGGTGGTGTATGCGGGTGGTTATGGCAAAGAAAAGAATGGACGTGTTGGCCTGTTGGGTGTCGGTGAAGTCACAAAGAACATGTACAGGGGTCTTTACCGGAAAAAAGAAAAAAAAAACCCCTTAAAATTCAAAATTTAGATTGATATGGAGGAGATGCATTGTTGTCCACTCTACTAATAATCATTTTGGAGAAGGCTAAATTCAGTTAGGGGAAGAAGTAGCTAAATTATAAGGTCGCATCTAATATGTTGAATATTTGTTTCAATAAAAATATTTATTTTGGGTAACAAAATGACCAGAGTCCAAATATGATGTTCAAATTCCAAGTACTCAATAAATAACTATTTTTCTTTTTATTTTTATTTATAGAAAATAAAACTAAAAAAAATTATTCTAGGAAAAGATATTGCCCTAATATTAGCAGAAAATTGAAGAGAAATCACTCTAAGAAGTGAATCATAAACAATTAAGTAGAGAATTGGGATGCATCCATGCAAGTTTAACTTATCTGTTTGCACATCCATTTCTTTACCTGAACACATGATTAACAAAGTCCGGATCGCTGCTACAAGAGGAAAAGCTGCATGAGAGTTGGAAAACAGTTTTGGAAAAACTCTAAAGCTATTATAGATTTTGTTTCTACTTATATGTTGATATATCCTCATTGAGAAACAATAAAGTAGTCAAAGTGATTGATAAATTATCCAAATTCACACTAAAGGCTGCGAGAAAACTACCATGGTGATCTCGGAGGATGCCACTGCAAGCCGTCGTTCCCAAGCTATTAATAGATCCATCTGTGTTGATCTTTATCCAATGATCCGGTGGAGGACGCCAAAAAATATGAGTAATAGATAATTCAGCCACTTGAACTTTACTCTTACTCTAACATTTCCATCGACAACTCATATTATATTCTTTGGCCAAACTCAAGTTTCGATGGAGGCACGAATTCAGATTGTAGCTCAATTTCTCAAAAATCTGGCAGTTATGCTGGTATCAAATGTTGCAACAGGCTATAGCAAAGAATATGGGCGACAGAACCTCGTTGAAGTTTCGAGTAGCTTCCTTCAGATTGTTATCAATCCATTCTAGGAGCTATGAACTCCAAAACAATCGAAAGATAGTGCTAATCCATTATTGCTAGCTAGCCATAGAAAGGACCTCACCCTTTAGAGACATTGGAGCTTCCACACTAGCTTAAAGATTTTACAACTTCTCCATTCATCATAACTAATAAAAGCCTCATATGCAGATTTGCAACTAAATAATTCAGAGGGTTTTGGAAACCAAACAATGCAATCCACAAATTTAAATTGAGGAGCTTTCAAGGATTAAATAAGATTCAAGATATTTCGGGAGAAGATTTAGCTTAGAAACTCTTAGTTCCAATTCCAATGGTAGTAGAGACATCCACTACTATTAGATTCAGTGTCCACAAAATTTAATAGATTGTTTTTTTTTTTTTTTTGGTGACTAATTTAATAGATTGTTTACGTAAGGGATCCAATCATCCAATGATTTTTTCAAAAAAAAGTCCAGTGACAATCTCCAATCCTCTAAATTGGATTTTGATCTAATTTCTTTCAATTTTGACAAATTCTTTGCCAAGCATTTGACGGTAAAAATGATATTTTTATTCCGACACTTGTATTTTATGATTCAGACATTCAAAGATTTCTTATCTATAACTAAATGCCAAACTAACTTCAGCAGGAATGCATTATTCATGGCTCTAGAATGATGGAAATTTAAATATTTTTTTTGAATTTACAAACCTTTTCCAGTTTAAAAAAAATGAATGTTTCTCTTCTTGGACTAGTCTGATGGCTTATTCTTAAAACCGTGCAAATCATCGAGATATTTATGTCGAAACAGTTTCTACATTGACAACTTTCAGAAACTATATAAAAATATATAGAAATAACCATTCTATTTGGTTATAGAGAATATGTTAACTTGAAACAATGTAAATAGCCACTTTGGAACCTCGGTTAAAAACTTCACCATGTACAACAACAATAATTGATTCAACTGAATATTTACACTTCCATTTTTTCTTTTAAATCTTTCCAATCAATGTGTCAAATTAAGATAATTACATAACCATGGAAAACAGTAATTATAATAATGTAAAGTACAAACAAAACTCAAAGAGGAGCCAACAACACTTCACTGACATACCCTCCTTTCATCCATCCCAACACAAACCCACCACCACTACTCTCTGTTTTCCAACTTGGAATTGAAAAACACCAAAAATAATTAAATTACCCAAAACAAAATAAAATAAAAAATAATCAAAGACAATAACAAATACATTTAAAAACAAGTAAAAAAAAACTGAAAGAATCTCCGACATATACCTCCCACCTTTCTCTCTGTTTGATGCCACTAGTGCACATGTGTTTCCCTGTATTCCAATCATGCATCTTTGAGTGGTCCCATTTTTTATTTTTTATTTTTCTCTCTTTTAAAAGTAAAACACATCACGTGACTCCTCAGCTTTGATAGCAAAAGCTTACCACCACCATCACCAACATGGCCTCACCACTCATAAATTGTGATACTCTAATGAAAATTTTATAATTGTATTTATATAAAAAAAATTTAACTCTTAAATAATAAATTATAAGATTAAATTTTAATATATTATAAAAATATATGACCAAATAAATGAAATCACATTATTATACAAAATATTTTTATAAAAAAATATTTTTAATATCTTCATTTAAATACCTCCCAAATCATAAATCATCATAATTATGTTATATGATATATAATGTGAGCCCCTTCTCAATTCTCTCATTTTTCTTTCTTTCTTTCCCATCAATTAAGTTACCCTAATAAAAATTCTCACCACCCTCACTACCCAACAGTACGTGACACCATTCAATTCAATTACATCACAATAAGTCACAATTTTTTTCCTCTTTTTTTTTCCCTTTAAATTTCAATAATTTCACCTCATTTTTTTCTTTCTTTTTCGGTACTATTATTCCTTCCTCTTTGAATAAAATAAAAGAAAGAAAGAAACAAAGAATCACTCACACTATACACTAGCTATACCTAGCTACCCTTGATCAATGTAGTACTAATAATAGGGTGAGAGTCTTGTATTGGGTAGGGTTTTTTTTCCACTTTTTTATTATTATTATTTTTTATTCAAACATTGATAAGCTGTTCCTTTTCATTATTCTGAGTATCACAACGTGGTCTGGTTGAAGATGGAGATATTGAAGGTGACACTGTGGCTGAAGCAATTTCCATATTCTTCTTCACGTTTAATTGGTGATACACTTGCCTTAGTCTCTCTATCTCCCTTTTCAGTGCTTCTTGGTGAGCTACATTTTTATGTAATAAATTAATGAGATTATATAATTAATTAATTTCAAGCTTTGTTAAGAAGAAAAAATATATATTGGCATACATATTCTTAAAAAAAAAATTTTGAAATCAGCAATTTTTAATATTTTTAGTAATTATTTGATCACTATAAATATTAAATTATATTTAATAAATAAATTTTATTAATTTATATATACAAATTTTAAAAAATGAGTGAGTGTAAATTATATTAATTTATATATGTAAAATTTTAATAAATATAAATATAAATAATATATTTTTTAAGTATAAAATTTTTATAAAAATATGTATAAATTATTATTGACAAAATACTAACAAAAAATGATAATATTTACCAAGAATATAACATTGCTCTATTCTTAAAAGCATACTCTACAATGTATATTTTTAAAATATCTACAATTATTACTCTCTTTTTTCTTCTTAATTTTCTTATGCACAAGTCATACTACCTATGAGACAAGGGCACGTGATATGGCACACTGATTTAAAACATGAGTGGCAATGTGGCATGCAAATCACTTTTAACTATAAGTAATACAACTGTTTAATTTGGTTTCATAATTGACATGTTTATCCCTTATAAAGTCACTAAATAATATTTAATTTTTCAATCATGTTAAATATATATTCTATTAAATTATTAAAATTAATTATTAATATAAAATATATATTAAAAATAAATTAAATAATATATATTTATATACAAATATATAATAATTAATTTTAATGTATAAATAATACTTTTGTTAATTTATGAATAATTTCAACAAGAAAATGTCCGCAACAGTAAGCAACTTCTGTTCTCATTAGTCACCAAAAAAAAAAAAAAAACTTCTGTTCTCATTACTATCGTTAGTTCCGGAAGATGACTAATGCTCTTTATTAACTCTAGTTGTGGTATATATCTTTATCTACTTTTTAAAAAAGTTTATTAAATAAATTTCTAAATTAATCTTTAAAATTTTTTTATAAAATATTTTAGTTGTTAATAAATTTTTATTACTCTAAAATTTTTTAAACGAATTAATCCCTCTTAATAAGAGGGATTAATTTGTCGTGCAGAAATACAAAATTAAAGAAAAATATATTGCCCCTAAAATTTCTCTATTTAGCAAACATTTCTCTAATTCTCCATTCTCCATTACTTTTTTTTTTATCAAAGATAAAAGACTCGAACCCGCAACCTCTTAATTGAATATGAAAAGACTATGACATTTGAGCTATTACTTATTGGCCTTTCCCATTACTTATTAGTTAACCAACTTCAGTTTTTATTCCATTTATTTCTAGTTTATCATGGTCTTAGACTGTTTAAATTAAACAAGATTGCAAGATTCTCTTATTTACATGCTTAACTCGTGTTTTATATTTATCTAATTGTTGTCCTGAAGCTAATACACACTATAAGCCGATGGATAGAAATGTACATGCACATGCATCTCTAATTATTGATAGAGAGACGATGTTCGAATTCTGTATACTTCACACATGGTGGTCCAATAAAATTATATATGTAAAACTAAAATTACCTCTATAAAACTGGTCCCTAGCTTTTCCACTTTTGGAAGATGCAAAAGTAACCCTCAACAATAGAAAATAATAACTAAGAGCAATTAATTATTCTTATCCCCCAACCTTAGCTCCTAAGTACCAATTAGTCAATAGTTTAAGCATTAATTACGTAGAGAAATGAATAAACAATAGTAGTATAGCATCTTAGAGGATACTATGAACGTAAACTAAAAGAGAATACGTAAAGCAATTACCATCTTTGAAGATCTTGTCCTGTGCCAAAGCTGCGATTCTTTGCTTGAGAGCACTGTTATCAACATTTAGAAGCAAACGTTGGTGATCCAAAAATGCCACCCGCGGTGATAATACTGAAACTTCCGCCTTCATTCGTAATTAAACACCAATATAATTATTATTGTAACAAATTAATCTATGATGATATGTACCAAAAGAATTACAATGATGATGGAATTAAATTTTTAACGTACCTGTAATGAAGTTACGCTGCGCTCAAGCTCTGATATGTATTGCAGCTTCCTCACTCTTGATCTTTGTGCTGATTGTCTATTAGCCAAAATCCTGTTCGTATTAAAAAAAATAATTAAATCAAGATTAGAATCAGAGGAAATTAAATTAACAAATAATAATAATGTACTTAATTAGTTTCTAACAAGGTACATTATTATGAACAGTAATTAATAGTCCATATTAAACACTAACTAATAACACATTATCCATTTGCAGCTTTATTTAATTAAAGCCATGAAAGAATAGAATTGTGATATTTACCTTTTTACCCTCTTGGGGTCTGTAATTTTTTCACTGGAATTTGTAGTAGCAGCATTTGCATTGGAGTTATTATTGTTATTCTTACTGCTATCATCATCATTATCCAGAGCTTTATTGTTGCATTGGCTTTCATCTTCATCGGATTCTACCTTCACTTGTTGCTGATCATGATCATGATCATGATGATCATCATCCTTATTGATCTCTTTGTTGTTTGTGTCTCTCTCATTATCGTTGATGCTATCATGATCGGAAGAACTAGAAGGATTCGATGACGTCGACATTGTCGCCGGCGGCGGCGGCGGCATCGTCATCATCGTCATCATATTCATGGAGTTGTTAGTATTGTTATCACCGCCGGAAACTACCTCATCACTGAACATGTTCATGAATTGATAATCATCAAACCTCTCAAACTCGTCTTCGCCGCCGCCGTCGCCGTTGCTGCTGCTGTTGTTAATGTGCCTCGGCGACTCCACGAAAATGGAGTCGCTCATGGATCGTCGGTGGGCCCCGCGCCTCGCCGACGAGAAGTCCAGAAACTCGTCAACCCAGGAAGGGTTTTGCTGCTGTTGTTGGTTTTGGGCGCGGTTTGTGTTTGTTGAAATGCTTGTGAGAGAAGGCATCTTTTGGTGATGATGATTTTGATTTGATGAAAACTCAGGCCAATTATTACTTGCCATGTTTGGAATCTTTGGCGGCAATTGTGCCATTTCGCCAATAAAATGGATTTGGAAGATAAAAGGATTTCACTCTTGAATCTTGATAATAATAATAATAAACAAACTTGTTTAGCTGCAAAAACTTTCCAATTCTATATATCTATTTAGTTGCAAATATTTTTGTGTGATGATATGCACTTGAAAAACCAAAGGTGGAAGGAAGAAGGAGAGAAAGAAGTGAAGAAAGGAGCTTCTAAGAAAGCCTTTTTATATATATAAAGAAATGTTTATATTTATTACTGAGAAACCAATAGGAGGGGAATGTTAGAGGAAGAAAGAAGAATCAAAGGTTGAGAAGAGAAAGAGGATTGCAACAACAACAATAACAAAATAACTAAATCACATATAACCACCATCATCAACTTCTTTTTCTTTTTTTTCTTTTGGATATGCATAGTAGTAATAATCATCATCTCTAATTAATTATTTAATTTCCTTTTCTTTTTTAAAATCCCAATAAATCTCTGGGGGTATCTGCATCTATGTGTTTGTGCAGTGGGGTCACATGGGAGAGAGAGAGAGAGATTAAGATTGGGACAGCTATGAACAGCTGTTTGAGGAGAAAGGGTTTGGGTCTCCTCAACTCAACGGCATTACTGGAAAGTCGCCAGTGGTTAATGCTTTAATAAATAAATAAAATAACTATATATAAATTATTTAATTAATAAAAAAAATAAATAAATAGGTATTTACTATATAGTGGGAATCATCCACCACGTGCCATTGTGACCGTCTCTTTAGTGCCATCACCCTTATAATAATAGTCCCATTATTATTTTTTTTTCTAACTTTACACCATTTCCTCATTTTTATTTTAATTATAGACCATAGACCATAGTCTAAATTTTAACCAATTTCAACGCGATATTCTATTTTTTTTTCAACGTTATAATTACTTTGAAATATTCAGTTAATTCGTTACCCTACTCGGTAGAATTGTTATTTAACTAATTTGATTAGTCTATGGTTCAAATTAAACTTAGGCACACGGTAAAATGTTGGGAGTTATGCAAGTAACAGAGAGGAAGATAATGTGTGTGTGAGAGAAAGCAGTAGAGAAATTTCATAATAACCAAATGTAGATAAGTATGTTCGTAAAGGATAGTTATTAAGTTGAACTAGCAATAATTGAAACGATTAAGTCATTGATTACTGGTTAATTGTATGATTTGTTTATGCTCAAGTAACATAAAATTATGTCAAGGAACTATAGTTTAAATGACATATAATTTCTTTATTCTTATCTAAAAATTTTAAGTTTAAATTTTACTCCTAATTTAAAAAAAAAACATAAAATTATAAAAAATATCGAAATTTGAATAATAATATAAAGTAATACACTCAACTAATAATTTAGCACTTCAATTTATTTTATTGATCTTTCAGAAATGATAGGGTTTTTGGGTTATGAATTTGATCGGTTGGTCAAATTGGGTTTGATAATTATGTCGTCGAGTGGGAAGAAGAATAGTAGGGATAATTAGATTAGAGATAGAAACAAAATCAGGTAACTGATTTTAATGAATGATGCCGACGATCTATATGAAAATTTTAAAGAATTGATGTCTACACTGAAACCTTTTTTAATTTCTTCTAAAAACAAGGATGCCAACCACACTTGAGCGGGTTAATGATTAGTTAAGATGTGAATCATATGGTTTTGTGAACTGAGAGAAGAACAAAGGTCATGTGCTTAAAAGGTTCCAATATATATATATATATATATATATATATATATATATATATATATATATATTGTTTCACTTTATTTTTAGTAATTTTGACAGAATGTCAAATCAAACTTGTATCCAAATTTTTTAAAAGAGCATATACTCTTTTTAAGAGAATGAACTCAATTCAAAATTTATTTAATGTATGTGTCGAATAATTATTCGTACATAAAAATTGAGTCAAATAATGTAAACGACAATAATAAATGAAACACAAAAAAATAAATGAAACTTAAAATAGATAAAATTCAGAATAAAAAAAAGTAAAATGCTTGAAGAAAAGAAAAATAAAATACTCAAAGAAAAAAAAAGTAAAATAAATTGAAAGTTGAGGGATAAACATTTACATGCACTTGCACTCTAGTTCTTTTTAGTGTCAATGTGACTTGGATTTTGCAGAATTTTGTGCGATGATAAAATATTTAAAATAAAGTTTTTTCTATTTATAGATCACAAAAGTGGATTACAGAATATTTTTCTCTTTTTACGATCTAATTTTTTCTTTTTCTCAGACTCTTACCACTCACGACCTTACCTTGACTATGAAGAATTTTGTTCTTCAAGGTGAACATTTCACATCTTTACTTTTATCTTGATCACAAAGTATTTTTTCACATTCTTTATTTATCACGAGCTAAAATGATTTTTCACATATTAATAAATTTCGACCTCTACTTTTTTTCCGACTCGACCTGTGTCATGCATAGCACAATCGACGCTTTTTTTTTTATTATGGTCGAATTTTATTATTAGTCGAAATTTTGTACTAACACACACATATATAGAGTGAATACCCAACTCAATTCCTGATAATTCTTTTGAAAGGACTACGAGGCTCTCAAATAAAAAAAAATACCTTTTTTGATCCCCGATCTTTATTTTTATGAGACTGATTAGCTCATGTGTCAATGATAAAAAATATTAACAGAAGAGTTAATCAGTCTCATAAAAATAAAGATTAGAAATCAAATTTTTTTTATTAAAAACTTTGTTGTCTTTTAAAATAATTGTCAGAACCATTTATAATTTTATATATATATATGCCTGATGCAACGACTTTATTGTTGACTGTTATAATCATTTAATTAATTAACTAAGTGGAGTGTTTGTTTAATAAAAATAGGAAATTCTTTACATCCCAAAAATTTGTAAATTTACTAACTCACTTATGTTTGAATTTAATTTTTTGTTGACTAATTATTGACTGAAAATTTAATTCTCTCATTGGACCATTTTTTTTAAAAGATTAAATAAACTCTTTTAAAATAAGAAAGTTAATAAAGTGATAAAAAAAAGAGTTAATCACTTTTAAATTAAGAGTATATAAATTATATATGATAAAAATTATAAATTGAATAGCAATTAATGTTTTTTTTATTATTTTACTAATTTTAGAAGATTAAATTATCTTTTAAAATATAGAAAAAATATATTGATCTAAAATATAGACATCATTTATTTATTGAGTACATTATTAAAAGGGTTAAGTACTGAAATCGTCCCTAAAGTCTGGGGTGAAAATTAAAATCGTCCCCGACCTTTTTTTGTTATTAAAATCATTATCAACGTTACAAAACGTTATAAAATCGTCTTTTTCTATTTTTTGGACCAAATTACCCTTAATTATTAATAAAAATAATATTAAAAAAAAAAATCACATCCCACACACACTCAGCATCTCTTCGACTCTCCCTCCACCCCAAACCCACCCCCAATTCCATCATCATCAGTTTCCACTCCCTTACCCCCTCACCCCACTGCCTCGGAGGTGCACCCGCGGCCGCCCCTACGTCCAACCTGACGCCTTCCCTACGTCCAACCCGCGCGCCGCCCCTGTGTTCTTCCTATTTTTCTTTTTTTAATTTTTGAAGAACATATACATGATTGACGATGGATTGTTGTTAATTTTGTGATTATTTTGTGATTGATGTTGTTTCTGAATTTTTTATTTATTTTGGTGATGAAGAAGGGAATTGGGGGTCATTGGGTTAGTGGTGATGAAGAAGGATTTTGCTTCTTCTGTGACTGCCTCTGCTTCTTCCTCTGCTCTGCTTGAACTTCTATTTCTGAAATTGTAACTTGATGATTATTGAACTTTTGGATTTGAAAACTGAAATTGTAGTTGATGATTATTGAATTATTGTTTATTGAAATTGATGTGATTATTGAAATTGTTATGCTTCTTCTACTTCTGATTTTTTTGTTGATTTATTTTGTTTTGTGAATGTTGTTGTTAATTTGTTTTGTTATGAGTAATGAATGGCTATGATGGCAGTGGTGATTAGGTGAGGGAGAGGAAGGAGGTGGAAGGAGATTGGGTAAGTGAGGGAGTGGGGTGAGGGAGTGATGGGTGAGGGAGAGGGAGGAGGTGGAAGGAGATTGGGTAAGTGAGGGAGTGAGGGGTGAGGGGTGAGGGAGTGGGTTGAGGGGGTTACGGGAGGGTGAGTGAGGGAGTGAGGGAGTTATCGGAGGGGAAGGGAGGGGGTTGTTTTAATTTTTTAATATTATTTTAATTATTTTTAGAGAAAAACCCAAATCAGCCTCTGACAATTACTTCGAAAGACAACGAGGCCCCTGACAAAAAAAAACCCCAACCCGGCCCCTGACAAAAAAAAAATCCAACCCGGCCCCTGACAATTACTTCGAAAGGACAACGAGACCCCTGTGCAAAAAAAAATCAATGTTATTTTTTTTTTTGCACAGGGGCTAATCAATCCAAAAAAAAAATTATCAGGGGTCGGAGGGTGTTGTTTTTTCTTGGGGGCCTCGTTATCCTTTCGAGATAATTGTCAGGGGTCAGATGGGATATTCACTCTTATTTTTATTAATAATGAAGGGTAATATGGTAAAAAAAATAAAATTAAAGTGGAAAATGACGACTTTATAATATTTTGTAATGTTGAGGATGATTTTAATAACAAAAAAAAGTCAGAGACAATTTTGATTTTCATCCCAAATCTTAGGAACGATTTCAGTACTTAACTCTTATTAAAATAATACTTAAAAAATTTTATTACTAATAAAATAATTTCAAAAGATATAAACTATAAAAAATCCTCTATAAATAGTTAAATCTGACAAAAGTAATTATTCGTCAAGTAACTTTCTTTCTGTTATTAAAAAATGTTGAGTTGATAATAAATTTAATGAGATGGCAAACATAAAACGTGACATGACAAGTGTTTATCATAAACCACAAATCCTAATTCCAATTTGCTACCAATTCTTTGGCATGAGTTGCGAATCGGTCTTGGAGATTTGATTGAGACGGCGTGCACATTGCCTGCACCTCCAACATTGCTGATTAGTACTAAGTTGAAGTATGCCTGGTCGTTGGTGGTGAACCTCGTGCCTCCTCTCTTTTGGCATGGTACCCTATAATGATAATAATAATACAAAGAGACGGTTGACAAAAAAAACTGAATAATTGTATGTATGTATGTAGTACACAAGTAGTGTTGTTAACGAGGACGTTGTCTGGAGGGCAGAAATTGGTGGTCATGACCACCACTGACCTTATTAGACACCACCTCTTGTCATTGATGCACTTGATCTGGAAGTAGAGATAATAATGGGTATCTTTAGGGTAAGTATTTTTCTTCCGTCACTCGTTCCTGTTTATAAAAATGTTTTTTATTTTCACATTATTCTTGTTACGACTTACGAGTCTTTATTTAATTGTCTCTACAGGGATGGTAGATACATAAGGTAACTATGGTTATTATCTTTAAGAATTTTTTAAAAAAATTTAACACACGACACATAACACAATCCTTCGAGAACGCAACAAAGTTTAACATAAGATAATACACAACAATTCAAAATTTCAAACACAATTTAACATATATAATCTAATACAAATATTAAATATCTAATATGACAATTTATAATGCTAAGGAGACAAAGAAAAGCAGCCAGAACTTGCCTTATTTAGCATTCATTAATTATCGCAATAATTAATAAATACTAAATAAGATAAATTATGACTGTTTTTTTACTGATTTTTTTTTGTTATCAATTATTTCCGTAATTTTATATATATGTGAGAATATTTTAGCAAATTTTATCTTCGTAGAAATTTCCTAAACCCCCGTAAGACGAATATCTCTACTTCCATTCTCGCTCTTATTTATTGTAGGAGTGAATTTCCATCTCCGATCCTAAGAATTTTGCAGATCCGTATTGAACCCCTTATTGCGGATATTCTGTCATCCATATCTGGAAGCAATGAAGCATGCTCCACAACTCATAAAGGATATTAACAAATTTAATATATTAATATTAATTTATCAATAATTAAGTTAACGGTTAATATACTGTTCTTGTGATATTTTTGTCTTAGACTCTTGGTTTGTGAATGAAACATTATACCCATTAATACGAGTGATGAAAAGTCACAACCTATTACATATATATATATATATATATCATTTTCTTCAACTTTAACAAATAGTAATGGTTATAAAAAAGTTATTTGTGTTCCGTTGAACATAATCTGAAGCATTTTGTATGCAAAATTATATCCTTACTCACTAATTTAGAATATAAAAGAAAAGTGTGATTTTAATTTTTTATTCAAGAGAATTATTTTTTATTATTACTAAGTAAAAAATCTATAAATTTTATTGTATCTTAAAAGAATATTGTCATTAATCCTATAACAACTAAGTATGGAGACAAATATTTTTTTAAAAAAATGATTTAATCGTACCTTAAAATTATAACAAATTTTTGTAAGTAGACTTCGTGATTTATACGTGGTGATCCCTGAATCATCACAAGTTTGAGCAATTATTTCAAAATTACTATCATCTTAGAATGGTTATAGGAAGGAGCTTTTACATCTTGATGAAGACTTCACAATTAAAAAATTACTAAGACATATATATATATATATATATAGAGGAGGAAATTCGAAAATGTGATGTTTTGTATCTTTCTCAAAGTTCTAAAGTGAATCATATTGGTGAAGACAAAATCAATAAGAAGAAAAAAAGTTCTCACAAGATTTAAAGCAAGACAAAAAGAGACAAAGAGAGTGTTATCATTGTCACAAAAAATGATATTCCATAAAAAAATGTAGACTTCTAAAAAAGGAAGCACCAAAGACCAACTTAATGGAAGAAAAAGATCTACTAATTGCTATGATTGCAGAAAAAATACAAAATATGCATATTGGCATGGTTACAGAACTTAACATGGCAATACATAGAAAATCACTTGAATGGTGGTTAGATTTTGGGGCTACTATTCATGTTTGCAATGATTGCAACCAATTCAAAACATATGAAGACAATATAGAAGTTTTGATGGACAATGATAACTTAGCCAAAATTTGTAGTTAATAAACTGTGGAATTAAATTTTACTTTTGAAAAGAAATTAAGTTTAATAAATATACTTCATGTTCCGAATTTGAAAAAAAAAAATTAGTTTCTATTAGTCTCTTATGTAAGAAAAGATTCAAAGCTGTAATGGAATCCGACAAAGTGATCTTGCTTACAAATGATGTATTCATAGAAAAATAATATGTACTGAAGGCATATTTAAATTTAGTATTAAAAATAAAGTGAATGTTTCTTTGTATATTGTTGATTCTTGTGATTTACGACATAATAGATTAGCACATTTAAATTACAAATCAATTGAATATATGTATAAAATAACTATATTGATTTTAGTAACAAAAATTTTAATAACAAATGTGATATTTGTATATAATCCAACATTACTAAGGAATCTTTTCCTAAAACTGAAAGAAACACACATTTATTAGAATTGATTCATGATGAGCAAAAAATAATGCTCACGGATACTGGCAAGTGCACCAGATCGATCAAGTAATACCACGGTGAGTGGATATTGTTTCCACGAGAATTAAGAGACTGAGCAAGAAAATATCATATTAAGTCTCTAATTAAATCAATTGAACCTGGAATAATGAGGGTAGGAACCGTGTCTTGCTTGGAACTTTGAATGCTTGAATGATTGTGGAAACAGGGATGAAAACATGTATTTGATTATGAGAAAGCAGTGATTGAGAATGTCAAAGGTTGTAGAGATGTTTATTTTTCAGGAAGATTAACCTTATGTTGATCTATTTTGATGCATGCAAAGATCTTTTCACGACAAATCATATATAATTAAATTTCAATTCCTTAGCAATTCAATTTATCTTTAATTAATCAATCACCAATTTCTTGGTCAATCGATTAAGAAAAGAGATTTAGCACAATTTTGATTTTGTTTCAAATAATATTCAAAAGTAGTTCTAGTTCAAATTATATATCACATATTCAAAATTAGTCTTAAAAAATTGAGAATTATAAGAAAAAACATCACACACTCTTTAAAATACTATTCCTAGTCAAATAAAAAAATCATGAGAAAGAGTTTTCTAGCTTAATTTCAATATTAAATTTTCCAAAGTAATAATAGAATTCAAAGCAGAATTAGAATATTTTTCAATACTTCTAACTTTTAAAGAATGAAGAATGCAAACTCAATCTTGAAAATAGATCAATGCATAAATTCAAAATAAAATAAAACACTTAGATTAATAATCCATGAAAAAGTAAATAGAGCTCAAAACCCTTAACAAATGGAATTAATTATTCATGGAAAAAGATGAGAACAATATTGAAAGGATTCGGCTAGGGTTCCGAACTCCCCTCTCTGTGAACTACATTCACTTATTTATATCCTAAGTTTACCTAAAATTCAAATTCAGAACTAAATATTATCTTATCTTTTTGAAAGAATAAGATAATTAATAGCAATAATTCAAATCCTAATTAAAACAAAATCAAATCAAATCCTATCTTAACAGAATCTTCCTTAATCTTAACCGAATTTACATATCTGGGAGAGTGGGCCTTAATTGGCATTGCACTTGGACTTGTAGCGTGGCACGCCAACTTGTTGTGGGCTTCAAGACGTTGCACGTCTGGGCTTGGTGTGGCACGACAGCTTCATGGTTTTATTGAAGGTATCACACGCCAACTTGTGGTGTAACACACCAGCTTGTTATTCCTTCGATGGCATTTGTGGCATTGCACCCCAACTTGCCAGCATGCTATAGGCGTTGCACGCCAGCTTTCTTTGACTTGGAGGGCGTTACACGCCTTGGTGGCATTGCACGCCAATCTGGACCTTTGGAGGCATTGCATGCCTTGTTGTGGCGTTACACGCCAGCCTCGCTACATGATTTCATGCCATTAAAAGCCATTTGTTTGATGTTGCACGCCACTCCCTTTGCTTGCCTTCGAATCGTGGTTCTTTTACTCTTTGGTTTTCTTCTCTTTATCTTATTTTTTTAAAGTATTTAGAAAATATATTAACAACAGAAAATACCTCAAATCAATTGGTTTAGATGAAAGAAACTATAATTATCTCTAAGAAAATATGAAAAGTACAAGAAAAATTACTAATGATGCGAACGCATCAATTCATAGTGATATTTATGAATTAAATGACAATATTACTAGAGGAGGAAATAGATATTTTATAATTTTTATTGATGATTGTTCTGGATTTACTTATTTGGATTTGGTTAGATATAAAGATGAAGCTTTTGAAATGTTTAAGAAATATAAAATTAAAGTAGAAAACATACATGATAAGAAAATAAAAGTTTTTCGTAGTGATTGAGGTAGAGAAATTTTTTTTTAATGAATTTGATAACTTTTGTGAATTACATGATATTGTGTGCATGAATCTTCCACTTTGTATGCTCTGCAACAAAATAGTTTGGTGAAAAGGAAAGAACTATACCTTAGTTGATATGGTTAATTCAATGTTACTAAATGCAAAATTGTCTTTCAATTTGTCGGGTGAAGCATTGTTGAAAGCATGTCATATCTATAATAGGATACTGTCAAGACATAGAAAGATTTCTCCTTATGAAATATGAAAAGAAAGAAAACCTCATTTGAATCATCTAAAAGTGTGGGGGTGTTTAGCTTTTATTGAGTTCCTAGTCAGAAGAGAACCAAATTGCAGCCAAGACCCATAAAAGGCACCTTCATAGGATATGCTCAAAATTCTAAAGCATATAGAATATTAGATTTAATGTCTTACGTAGTTGTTAAATCAAGAGAGGTAGAATTTATTGAAAATAAATTTATCAATAATTCAACTTCTTATTCAGAATACCCCAAAATGATACTAATATTTCACAAGAAATAAATAATTAAAATAATAAACGTCTAAGCAACAAAAAATTCATCGAATCAAGGAAGAGTTTGAAAGTGAGAAAAGAAAAGGACTTGGGTCCAGATTTTATTTCTTCTCAGGTTATCACTTTTTTGGTAGACGGAACTAGAAATTTTGTGATAAACAAGATTCCTATTGTGATGAACATAGAGGGTGATCCTCTAACGTTCAAAGAGACTACGACTTCAAGAGATTTTACTTTTTTGGAAAGAAGCAACAATAATGAAATGGACTCAATATTATCAAATAAGACTTGAGTCTTTTTTTATTTGCCTCCATCAAAGCCTATAGAATGTAAGTGGGTATTTAAAAGAAAGTATAACACTGATGGTTTATTACAAATCTTTAAAGTAAGGTTAGTGGCCAAGGAGTTTAGACAACAAGAAGGTCTAGACTATTTTGATATCTACACATCTGTGGCAAGAATAACTTCTATTAGGACTTTTATAGCATTATCATCCATTCATAAGCTTCATATACATCAAATGGATGTTAGAACTGTTTTTCTAAATGGAGATCTTAATGAAGAAATTTATATGGAGCAACCGGAAGGCTATGCTACCCAAAAATGAAAAAAAAAGTTTGTAAATTAATTAAGCCTTTGTATGGCCTAAAACAAGCATATAAACAATGGCATGAGAATTTGATTCAATGGTGTTATCAAATGGTTTCTCAGATAATAGTGCGGATAAATGTGTTTACTCAAAATTTACTAAGGATTATCACTACAAAACATTGGCAGATGGCAATGCCTTTTTAGAGGCATTAATTAAATCACCTGCTATCTACCAATTAACTGGCGATTTACGCAACAGTTGAAAAAAACTGTAATATATTTTATTTTTCTCGTAGCTTCGTCTCTTCTTTTTCCTAAATCTCAATCTTATTTTGCTTTTTACCCTAACAATTACCGGAGTTCTCTCTCACCAACTTCTATCATCGTCTTTGTTCCAGTCTCGTGATCTCTCAACATCGTTCTCTTTATGCCTAGCTCCTCTGTTTCCTTTGCTCTATCAGATCCACTCGCCATCTCCTCTACGCTGTGCTTGAATGTCCTGCCAGCATCGCCTCCAACCTCGATCAACTCCACCACCGCCCATCGCAAGGTCTTCTCCTTCTTTCTTTCTTTATTTATTTGGAATTTTGTTTATTTTTTCCAATTTTGGGTTACGTGTTAATATTTTTACCAAAGGAGAAGCGCCCCTTACCCATTCCAAATGATGTTTCTATCCCAAATTTGCTTGCTACTTGTGTTTTTATTCTTTTACTCTGTTCCTTCACTTTTGATTTTCTCATGCCATTTGATTGAGATTATGCCTTTTTTTTAATTTGGTTTAGATTTCTTTCTCTATTATTTGGTTTCAATTATATCCCTTTTTCCTTTTGATTTGGTTTCAATTTCTTGCCAAGAACGAAGAACAAAAGGCAGAGAAGCAAAATCCAATCTACCAATGACGTATCAGTGCTGCCACGTTGTCCTGCACTTCTAGTTTGTGGATCATTTATAAATTTGTGGAGTGGATTGACAAAAGTAAGATGTTGGTGGTAGTGGGAATTTGGAGTAGTGGGAAGTAGTTGAGATTAGGGTTTATTGTTCTAAATACTTAATCTGCCATGTTAGCTTTTATGGATGCCATCTGATCAAATTTATTAGTGAACTCAGTATTTTCATCAACAAAAATAAAATCATTTGACGAATGATTATTTTTGTCAAATTTAATCAATTTTAGAGATTTTTTCTTGTCGTTTGTATTTTTTGAGATTATTTTTGTCAATAATAAAACTTTTAATTACTATTTTAATAATATTTATTCTTTGTCTAATATATTTATATGATGTTGTTTTAGGATAATTCTCTAATATAATTCAAAATAATTAGAAGGAAAAAAAAGTCAATTATCATTTAAAGAAACCAAAAATAAATCCAAATAAGTTTCATCAAAGTTCAGGAGAGTTCCGTATATAGTTCATCTTTAATGGGCTTTTTTACCTAAATGCGCATCTAAAAAACATTAATTCCCAAAATGCGCATGGCTGGAAATGTTTCTGAAAATGCGCATTGCCATTTCTTAGCCAGTGCCCGTGAAATGGATTTGAACTCCATTTCACTCAAGGTGCCCACGAAATGGGCAATCCATGTCAGGGCCAGCTCCCACGAAATGGCTTTCCCATTTCTATGGTGGCAGCAGCGAAATGGAAGGAAGAACTCTGGGCAGGCAGGCGCGAAATGGGTGTACTGCCGAGTTGAGACTCCATGTCTCTTGTACCGCACACGAAATGTGACAAATTTGTGTGTACTGCACACAAATTAGAACAACGGCTAGGCTATAAAAACCCTTCTCTAGCAGAACTAAAGCCATATTTCTAATTTTCACTTCTTCTACCCTTCCTTCTTCTCCGAAAATTCCACTCTCATAGAAGCTGCTTTTACTAATTTCTGGGTGTCATAATGGCATCTGAACATATTTATGTGGTCATATATCCCAACGGAGAAATTTCGCATACAGCTGAGAGAGTGAACTTTATGTGTGACGACCCACTTTGGATAATAATTTTCCCACAATCGTGTCTGCAATAACTAAAAAATATGATTCTGATGAACACTGGGCTGATTGGAAAAAAGGAGATCAGTACGCTTATTTACAGGATGCCGATTGCTGTAACAAGTTCGTTTACATATCAGAAAATGCATATTAAATCTGACCAGCACGTGTCGATGATGTTTTCATATCATCGTAGCATCGGAAGCATCTATTCGATGGAACTCTGTGTGAAGCTCCAAGATGTGGGGGACAGCTCATCTAGTTCGAATAACGTGGAGGAAATGCGAAATTTCGGTGCTAGTGAAGGCATTCTGTTTTTGGAGATAGGTAGGGCTCGTAGTCCGTCCTTTAACGCCTTCGTGGCCCTCGCCCAGAATGAAGAAATTCCTAACCGATGTCCCTTCCACACTGTCCATGTCTCATATCCGGAAGGAATGGCCGACGGGTTGGCTGACTCCTCTGAGGAAGACGAGATTGAGAATGATAGTGGAGAGGAAGCAGAAGTTATTCCGGAAACCTAACCGGTTCAGGGCGAAAGGGTCATCCCAACTGGTGTTGAACCGATAAATGTTGCAAGGGTTGGAGGTCTTTCCAGCGGCACCCCCGACCATTACCTACACCTCAGTCTTGGTCCAATGAACTCAACAAATGCAGAGGACATACCCAGTAACTATGGTTTGACCGGTGAAATGGAGCTAGAGGTTGGCTTGAAATTCCTGAGTAAGGATGCAGCAATGCTTGCTATTAAGAACTACAACATCCGTCGAAGTGCAGAATTCAAAGTAGTGGAGTCAGATCATACTAGGTATGTTTGTCGATGCAAACTTTTTGGTGACCAATGTTGCTGGATGGTGAGGGTTGCGAAGATGAGGGCGTCCAGATTTTGGAAAGTTCGAAAATACCAAGGGCCTCACAGTTGTTTGGCGTCTGCGACGTCGCAAGATCATGCTCAACTCAATTCAAATGTCATATGCCAGCACATATTCCCCATGGTTCAAGCAGACGCAACCATTTGCATAAAGGTGTTGCAGGGATCCGTGGAATCGGCATACGGATACAAGGTGTCTTACAAAAAGGTTTGGCTAGTGAAGCAAAAGGCAATAGCGAGAATCTATGGAGACTGGATGATTCTTATAACCAGCTACAGAGATACTTCAATGCGTTGCAAACTTTTGTTCCAGGTAAGCCTTTCTATCGGATTGCATACTTGTTTTGTAATAGTTATCATGTTCTTATGAATTTGCAATTTTGAAATAGGTACAATTGTCGACCTACAAACCCGACCATACTATGTCGGCAACACGCTCGACCGCGAAAGTGTCATGTTTCATCAAGTATTCTGGTCATTCCCATCGTGTGTCGAGGCATTCAAGCACTACAAGCCCCTAGTTTCGGTTGATGGAACACACCTGTATGGTAAGTACAGGTACCTTGTTGATGGGAATAGCACAGGACGGAAACAACAACATTCTTCCCATAGCTTTCGCGCTAGTGGAACGGGAGAACACAGATGCGTGGTACTTCTTTCTCACCAACTTAAGGAGACATGTGGCTACTCAACCGGAAGTTCTACTGATCTCTGACAGGCATGCGGCTATAAAGGCTGCGCTCGAGCGAGAGGGTTGTGGCTGGGAACACAATGTTTACTGTGTCCGACACATTGCGTCCAACTTCGCAACAAACTTCAAGAGTAAGGAAGCCAAAAGACATCTTGTTAGCGTGGCATACTCGAAGACCCAAGAGCAAGCACAATACTACCTAGAGTTAATCAGCGCGGAGGATCCCGCCACATCCCTGGCAATGATGGCTTGGATAAGAGGGTTAGAGCCACCGAAATGGCTCCAACACCGCGATGAGGGTTGCCGATATGGTCACACAACAACGAATCTTTCTGAGTGCATCAACTCTGTGATGAAGGAGACTCGTAACCTTCCAGTGTGTGCAATTGTGAAGTCCACGTACCACCGTTTAAATGCATTGTTTGTCCAGAAGGGTCAGCAGGCAGAAGCACAGGTTGTATGTGGCCAGATCTTTTCGCAGTTCTTGCAAAAGGCAATACTTGCCAACAGGGAGGGAATCACGCAAATGCTTGTCATATCACACGACAGGGCGACATCGATCTTCACCGTCGATGAGATAGCCGACGTAGGGTCTCAATCCAGATTCAGAGTTTACCTCCAGCAAAGACGGTGTGACTACGGATACTTCCAAGCGTTGCACTACCCGTGTGCCCACGCGCTTGCAGCATGTGCCCATGCCAGGCTTGACTGGCAGTCTTATGTCGACGATGTCTATCGGGTGGAAAATGCGTTCCGGGTATATTAGATGGAGTTTCCGCCATTGCCTGATGAGGAAGTGTGGCCACCCCACGAAGGACAACTTCTCCGTCCCAATCCCCATCTGCGACGATCGATGGATGGCCGACCTGTGTCTACAAGAATTCGGAACGAGATGGACGACGTCGAGCCTGGACCGGGAAAGCGATGTGGTATTTGCAGGTAACCAGGGCATACTAGGAGACATTGTCCTCATGTCTCTGGCACTTAGTAGCGTGGCTGGGTCGGTGATGGAGTGTTCTTTTATTTTTGATTTAATTAAATTTTCGTCTCTAGTCGGTGTAATGTTATATGCTTTAGAATTAAAGAGATGAATGCAATATTTCCTTTTGTTGTCAAATGAACACACACGTTTGCAACCAGTACAACATGAACATTAACAATACCGAATTCAAAACATCACAACACAGATAACCGTAAAAAGTTACAAGCACGAAGTACGAACCCTAAAACATAATAAACTACGAACGACAAGAAAATACAACCATTGGACGATAATACAACACAGTCAAAGCCATAACGTGAACTAGTGATGGTGTCCATCATGTCCCAACCTCCCACCTGTACCACAAGAAGGTGCTCGAGTGTCGCGGCGGGGACGTCCTGCCTGTGCCTCCTCCCCTACATCATCAGCCCCCGCATACGATAAGCGATGGCCCTCTAACAACGATGGCTCAAATAGGCGCATCTGGAATCCGGCCGTGTCACCTACAGAAACAGATCTCCTCCTTCCGACAGGGGGGTGACTACCTGAATCAGAGAGTCGAAGTGCAAGTCCTAAGTCGGTGGGTGTGCGTGGTGATGCCTGAGAAGGAATGAATTGATCTAGGCCATCAAATAAAGATGAAAAGTTTGTCCAACCAACTCGATCCATAGAGTCAATCAGGTCCTGTGTCCCCATGTGGAGCTCCAAGAAATTCCGCAGGCACCCTCGACAGAATACGTGCATCCCTGTACGGCATCCACAGAAACTACCAAAGCCGAGTGTCATTTACACAGGTAGACGAACTTTCAGGGACAAAACAAATTCATGCTAGAACATACAACAGGAATAGTTACCTCGTCCACCTTCAAATTGTCCAACCTCAGACGGTGCCTTTGTAAGCGTTGCTCGGCATAGTCATTCTTTCCTCTCTTGCCCGCCCACCTACGAAAGAACACCATGATCATAACCACATTTAAATAAAAAGGCAAACGAAATCACAACACAAGTCATAAATACAGAAGATATGCAAGAAAATATATTACGTTGTAGCTAACGGAAACGTGTATGGGCTCGTCACATCCGGTGCCCAGAAAGGAAGCCTGAAGTATATCCAAGACATCAATAGTGTATGACAGCCAGACATTCCCTCGACGTTATAATCAGTCGCTAGGCACATGCCTCTATACAACCAACAGAGCACGGCACTGCCCCAACTATATGTAATAATGGCATCATAGTTTGCCAGGAGAAGAAGATAACGTACGTGAACCGTGTTGTTCGCTTTGTCAAGAAGTAAAAAGCCACCCAATAAATACATAATGTAACAACGTGCATACCGTACGAGGGCCTCCTCGGGAGAGTCAAGAGGCATCTGTTGTAGTCTACTCCCGAGCCACTTCAGTTTTATGTTATACTTCGTGGTCCCAACATGTCCGTTAGGAACTTCTCCAAGGAGTTCCTCACACCATTGCCAAATATCCCTCTGGTGGAACTTACTCTATGACCTTAGAGTACCGCTCACCGGCTCACCATCGATTGGTAACCCCACCTGCATGGCAACATCCTCCAAAGTGATAGTACACTCACCCCATGGAAGGTGGAATGTATGGGTCTCAAGACGCCATCTCTCCACAAGAGCGCTAATCATTGGGTTGTCGTACTCAAAATGCTTTATCAGAGACGCATAATAGAAGCCGGCTCTTCTTAGATACGGCTCAAGCATCTGCCTCCTAATCTCCATACTCAGATCTGCTTCGTCTACAGAGAAAACATCGACCAGCGTGCCATGCGGAGTCAACACACGTGCCGGCTGAAATTGAAATAGATCAAAACACAATTATTTAGTTTACAACAATTTTTTTAATCATTAACAAATTTTTATTTATTTATTAAAAAAAAACTCACCTTAACATGTAAATGAGCAGAAATTTCACATTTCATCCAACCTATTAAGGTTTTCTTCCACATTAATTCCACTTCTACTCATTTTTTAATAATAAAAATTATTCTTCCGGCACAAAATTTTTTTCACCACACCAACAAATAAAACTTTCTCATGCAACCCACTACTTCTCTTCTCTTTTTTACCTTCGAATTGGTCCCCTCCCCTCCCTTCACCTCCTTTTATATGCTTCACACTCACAAGACAACAATAAATTGCCTCTCAATCACCCAATACATGCTCGTACGGGAACTGCAACACTGAGACTTGCTGCTTTGACTGGCCCCCTCCCCATTTCGTGCCTGCCACACGTGAGGATGGCCATTTCGTGTGTGCCTCCCATGAAGTGTCCAACTCGTGGATGTCATATGTGAGTTGGGCCATTTCGTGTGTGCCATGAGTGACATGGTGCATTTCGTGTGTGCCATGTGTGAGGTGCTCTATTTTGTTCCTGAAACAAATGAAATGAATTGTGTCAGTGGTCAGAACCCATTTCGTGGACACCCCCCTTGATATGTATCTTATTTCCATTTCGTTTGTGATTTTTGCGAGTTGACCGTGCGTATTTTCAAAAATATTTTCAGCCATGCGCATTTTGAGAATTAAAGTTATTTGCATGCGCATTTACGTAAAAAAAAGCCTCTTTAATGTCACCCATCGTTGCAGTAAGTCATATATATGAGAAATTTTATATTGATTAAAGGGATTTAAGGGTATATGAGCTGTGAAAGAAATGAAAGAAAAGAGATACATATGTAAAAGGATATATAGTAGTGTGTAATGCACTCGTGAATTGTTTACCCTCACTATACTGTTTTATCTTTTATTTTATTACTTATTTATTTATTTTCGCTTGGTCCACAAACAATTCCCACATGTAGGGTATATGCTCTTTAATCTCTCTATCTGTGGGTGTGCTTGCTTATTATCTGCGTGCCCAAGTGTTTTCTAGGTACCTTCTTCCGTGATCTTATCACAATACTAAGACTCCAAAGATTTTTATATCAGAAAAATAGTTTGACAAAGTTCCAAATCATATGATTACGGAAGTGATAGGATATATTTAAAAAGAAAAAGGAAGAAATGGAAAAGAAAGGAAAATTCCCATTCTAAATCAAGGAAGTGCTTGCCAATAAAGCATCTTGGTTAAGGAGTTTTTATATTAATTAATTAATCAACTTTGTCAAAGTAAGCAACTAGTATATGGAATGTGAAAAAGTCCAACCAAAAAAAAAATTTAAATCAACCATAATTTTAATCTTACTTTCCCTCTTATATTTACGGTAAAAAAAATTACAAAATCTTTAGTCACATTGTTTAGTATCACCTCTAATTGCCTCAGTTACTGTGTCACATCATCATTGTTTGTTAGTAGTAGATATTTTTTTTGAGAATATATAATAAAAAATAAATAAAATAAATTATTAAAAAAATATCATTTTAAATTTTTTTTATATTCGAATTTTAGATGTTTAAATTTTAGGAATATCTAATAATAAAATAAAATATCCCAAATATATAAAAAAGAAATATTTAAAATTATTAAAAGTCATCCAAAACCTAAAAAAAAAAAAAAGAAGAAGAACGCAGAAACTGTATCGAAAAAACGTGAGTTAGAGAAGAAAGACACTGAAAAATTAGAAGGCGTCGCAACGAGAGGAGTTGCACACGGAAGGCACGACGAGGAGAGTTAGAAGGGGATGCCGCGGCGTCGCAATAAAAAAAGCTGGACGCAAAGGGCACGGCGGAAATAGTTAAAGGAAGAGGATGTGGCGTCATTGGAATGAAAGTGTGCATATTTTTTAAGCGCAAATCTACTTTTTTTTTTTATTTTAAAAATTGATTTTTTAAAAAATTAGCTGCTAAGTTACCGAATTAAATAGATATCAAATTGATTACCTATATTTTCTCTTAATTAATCTAGCAATCTGTGCCTTCTTACTAAATCCTAGTATTTATAAGTTATTAGCTAGTATTGATAAATTGCAAATCTCTATTGAGATCCAGCTTAATCACTCTATAATGACTATAAGACTTTACAAAGGCAAGACGGATGGCCCTGGTACTATAAGTAGATATATTAATAATTGTTATGCTTATTTTACACCAATTAACTAATTAATCATGTGTTAAAAGATAAAATTAAAATTGAATTGAAGAGTAATTATTAGCATTCCTTATTTTTCTAAATATTCTGTAATTACTAAATGAGACAAAAAGAAACCGTATTTTTAGGTAACTAATAGTATACAACTAAAATTGTCAATTAAATAATGGAATTTGGTCAATTTTAAACATGAAAAATGCTACTCAGCCAATATAAAATATAAAGCAGCCAATAAATAGTCACAATATGATTTACAGTTAGGAGTAAATGCGGATCGGATTGGATCCAATATCCACAATTTTTAAATTTGGATCCGATCCAATTCGAATCGCAACTCGCATATTTACAGGTCGAATCAAATCGAGTATATCCGCAAAACATAAAAATAATTTATAAAATTATTTTTGTTAAAAAAATCAATAAAATTTATATTTTCTATTCTTTTAAATATGTTTACTCTTAAAATAATATTAAACATATTTTTCTTAAGTCACCAAAAAAAAAAAACATATTTTTCTTAAATAATAAATTAAAATAATACAACATATATGATAATTATTAGTTGAAATAAAACATAAAAAGAATATTACTTATTGATTTCTTTATTTTTGCAGATCGGATATGCGAATACCTACACAAAATCCGCAATTCGATCCTATTAGTGTACGGATCGGATCCAATCCGATATCCTTGCGAATCGAACCTATATCCGTAATTTTCGGATCGGATTCGGATACTGCGGATATGCAGATCGGATCCGATCCAAAAACACCTCTATTCACAATTTAGAAAATTATTAGCCAACATAAAATATAAAATCAGCCAATAAATTCACAATATCATTCACAATTTAAAATATTAACTGCTTTAATAATACCCAATTAAATGATTGTAAAAAATACATCTTCAGCTTTAATGTCTCAGACATTTTCTCTTTTGCATTTAAAATATAAAAACAGTATCATAAAAATATCAGTATATTCAAATCTAAGATCAAAACCTAAAAAAACAAATAACAAATCAAAACCAATACCTTATCAAAACAAAAATAACAAATCAAAATGGATGTGCTTGGTACTCTCCACCTGATTTAGTTCTCTGTTCTCCTTTTACCCCTTTTGCTCTCTTCTTCACATCCCCTTTAAATTCACATTCTCTCTTAGAAGGAACTCTACTTATGTGATATTAAAAACTACATAGTTGTATAGAGATGTTTCTTCTCAATTAAGACACGAAGACCCAACTCATATATTTGTGCTAGGTAATGAGGAGTGGCAACTTACCAAAGAAATTTGTGGTAAGTTAAAAATGTTGCATTATGTGACTGATGATATTTTCATGTATAATTTTATATATTATTTAATTAAAAAATAATTCAATAATTCTAACTGAACTCTAAATAAGACTCTAAACTTCTCAACCAATAACTTAACCCGTTCAATATTTGATTATTTTTTTTTTTTTAAAACCTCAATGATATTGTGTTTAAAGGGAGAACAACATTATTTGAAATTTAATTAAAATAGTTAATCATATTGACTGATTTTGTGTTAGCTAAAAAAAAATCTTATTTTTATTTAACGTTGATATTAGGGTAATTTACCCAAATAAATAAAATAGGTGAAAGCTTTACTCAAATACACAAAATAGATATTTCTTATCTGATTGTGCAAATTGACACTTCTATGTAAACTGTGAGAAGCTACCACGGTTTACAATTTTAACATAAACCGTGGCAACCTACCACGGATTATGAATTGTGTGGTTTGTGTGTAAACCGTGGCAAGCTCCAACGGTTTATGAAGGAGAAAATTTGACCGTAAACCGTTGTAGGTTACAACGGTTTAGGAACACCGAAATTCTATATATATGTGGGTGACATTCTACTTGCACAAGAGATCATTCTCACAATGGCAAGTGAGGAGGAGAGTGTTCTTGCCTTAGTGCATTGTTTTGGAAAAATTAAAAAAAGCAAAAGCCATGGTGTGAAGTTCACAGACAAAGAACCATTGAGTGTGTTCATCAGTTCGTCAAGCACTTTGTCAGATCTAAAGAACAGCATCTTGCAGAAGCTTGGCGTCTTTGGTACGAAGTGGGTGAAGAAGCTATTCTACAAGATTCCCATCGCAGTTGTCTCGACGGGTGTTCAGTATGATACCTTTGTGCTAGCGGCTGATGAAGATATTAGGGTTCTGTTCCATTGTGTTAGGAGTTTTCCAGAGATCCGAATTCACGAGTTGTTTGCGAAGTTGGAGGTTGGTGTCGATAGTTCTGGGGCATCAGCTCCATTTCATAGCTCGACTGCCGCGGGAGGTGCGTCTAGTTTGATGCCTGCGGTCAGACCGTATCTTCCGCCGGTGGGTTCCCCTACGTTCGCGGCTGATTTAGAGCGAACGGTGGTTGTTGGTTCTGTACAGTTGGAGAATGAAGGAATCTTTGAGCAGCCTGATGTCGTGGGCACCGGTGGTTGCCAGTTACCTTATATGGAAGGCTTTGGTGAACCTGATAGAGTAGAGAATGCAATGTGTGACGATGACTCTGACCAGGAGCCTGTCGATATCATCGGGGACAGCGACGACGACACAGGTGCCAATCCACATGCGTAGCATGGGCCTTCAAGTTCTGCTTCTCAACAGTACCCTCCACACTTCTCCACACTAAACTTGGAGGTTCTTGGTCAACAGGAGGACGGTGGTAACACGGTCGGGGGCTCTTCTACAGAATTTCAGATTGGGCAATCTTTCCAGAATAAAGATGAGGCTGTGCTGACTGCTGAGTGTGAAGGACTATAGCATCCGGCGAGGTGTTGAGTATAGAGTCATCGAATCAGATCATCTGAAGTATCATGGAAACTGCAAGCAATTCGGCAAGGGTTGTACTTGGTTGATTCGCATTGCACTGCGTGCACGAAAGGGCACTTGGGAGGTTAGGAGGTACAACGGGCCACACACATGCTTGGCAACCTCTATTTCCAGTGATCACCGTCAGCTGGATTACCACGTTATCTGTGCGAGGATTCTTCCGTTGGTTAGGGCAGATGCTGCAGTTACGGTAAAGGTACTGCAACAAGCTACAGAAGCCGATTATGGTTTCAGGCCTAGTTACAGGAAGGTTTGGATGGCGAAGTAGAAGGCAGTGGTACAAATATATGGAGATTGGAAAGAGTCGTACGCGGAGTTGCCACGTTGGATGCTAGGAGTACAGTCAACAATGGCCGGAACAATAACCGTGTTGAAGACCTCTCCTGTTTGGCTTCGTGGTGAGGTTGATGAGTCGACGGTGTACTTTCACCGATTATTCTGGACATTCCCACCCTGTATCAAGGCATTCCGTCATTACAAGCCCCTCGTCAGTATTGACGGTACCCACTTGTATGGCAAGTATGGAGGGACATTGCTGTTGGTGATAGCGCAGGATGGGAACTCCAACATCCTCCCCATTGCATTCGCCCTTGTGGAAGGATAGTGGTAGACGGTTCGGGCACATGACAACCAATATCAGTGAATGTGTGAACTCGGTGCTAAAGGGAACTCGAAACCTCCCGGTCACATCGTTGGTTCAGTCAACTTACGGGAGGCTTGCTCAGCTTTTTGTGGTACGGGGACAAACAGCAGAGGCACAACTCGGATCTGGTAATGAATTTTGCCAGGCATTGGCCAAGGCAATTGATCGGAATCTAAGAGACTCAAGGTGCTTCACTGTCACGTTATACGACAGGCATCAATCGGAGTACACCGTGGCCGAGACAACACCAACTGGGCGCTTCTCGCTGGGTAGCTATAGAGTTTCCCTTAAAGATCACAGATGCGACTGTGGCCACTTTCAGGCGCTGCATTATCCTTGTTGCCACGCCATTGCATGTTGCGCCTACTCCCGCCTTAATTGGCGTCATATGTTCACGAGGTCTATCGTATGAGTGAAGTTTTCAACGTTTACAAGCAGGGTTTTGTTCCGCCTATCCCTGAAGACTTATGGCCTCCATATGCTGGGCCAACCATCATTCCTGATCCTAACATGAGGCGTGCAAAGGAAGGTCGTCCAAGGGCAACCAGGATCTGTGGTAGTATAGATCAGTCTCTGGAGAACCAGCCGAAGCGCTGTGGGCTATGCCGTCAGGCTGGGCATACGCGGAGGAACTGTGACCAGCGAAGACATACTACCGGGGGGGATGCGTAGATCCCATTACCTTGTTGTTTTAGTTGTTTTTTTAACTGTTCAGCTGAGTTATGTATGGTTGGTTAAGTCTATGAATGTCACCATGTTGATTTTCTGCATTAATTTCATATGAATAAAATTCGTTTATTTTAGATGTTTGATTGCATCAATGTGGTATCATTTAGACTGCGCATGATAACTGTGACGGAAATAATGTATATAATAGAAGCTCAAACCGCTTAAACTATCAAATACATAGCAGATAACATATTAGACAATTCTCAAACCTTTTTAACTATCAAATACATGGCAGATAATAAATTACAGAAGTCTGAAATACATAAGGCTAAATAGCATGCGAAGAACATAAACTAACATAGTTCCTACCGGACATGACAATATGACATAACTAATCAGAATCCTCAATGGTGTCACTGTCATCATCGTCGAACTGACCGAGCAGGTGACCTCCGGTGCCACACAATGGAGGACGCCTCACCCTCCTAGGTCTTTGCTCTGCCACTGGTCCTGATGGCTGTGCGGGAACGCTGCTGAATGCTGAGGCTAGGGTCCCTCCTAAAGGGATCCATGGGTCAGTCGGAGATGCTGCAGGCTCGTTGAGATCAACGGCCAACTGAGGAAGAACATCATCAGTTTGTGGCTGTGGATCAGCAAACTGGGACTGGTCGTCAGGCATCTGTAGCCTATAATGGGTCCCATCATCATCCATGAGCATGTCTGCTATATCCCTATAGAACTCTGACTCAGTAACAGGATCATCGATGTCCATCCCAACAGCCGCGGTGGTATACCCAGCAAACGCATGTGGGGCGACATTCCCAAAGAGCTGAGAGCTACTACCCACATCGTAGGTCGCCTGATCCATAGCTGAGGCTGAACCAACTACATCCTCACCAACACCATACTGAGTGCCCTGATCATCAACGGAAGGTGCTCTACCTCGAGCCCCTCCACGGCCGTCCCACCCTGCCTGTCGTCTGCCTCTACGTCGAGGAACACGATAATCCGCCGCATCTCCATGATCAGCTCTAGGGATGTCCTCCTCCAAACGGTCAGCCAGCTCTCGCCACTCTCGATCCGTGGTACGGGTGCCTATACGCTGACGCCGATCTACTCGCCTGTTATCTGGTCTGTCGTAAACGTGCACTCTAGGAGGTGCCTGCGACGACCCTCTGTGACGAGCCTCCTCAGTCAACACAATTGGCCTAGGATCCTGAAATGCAACATCTGGGGATAGAAATCTGTGCGTCACACGGTACCACCACTCCAGGTAGTCTGATGATGGATCGGGATCAAGGACTCAATCGACCCAGATGAATGAATGAAGCCGGTTCTCCCAATGCTAATGCCACTCCCGATAATACGTGGGGAACCACCTGTCCCCACCCCTTCCATCCTTCGCATGTAGCCAATCTATGTTCAGAGCTGGCTCAGGGAGATGCTGAAAACTGCCAAACTGCGGTAGAATCCGGTCGACCTGATGCCACTCAATCGCAGCAAAATATATCAGGCTAGTGACGGCCGTCCATAGCCTACGGTGCTTGTCAGCTAGTATCTCCGGGTGAATAACAGCACCAACCTCGGCAGAAGAATAAGGCTCCCACACAAACTGTATCGAAATAGTAAGGGTTTCGTCAGACCACGATACTTAACATAAACCACTGAAACTAAGAGCAATAACTAAATGACTCACATCGTGGACACGCAATCAATCCAAGGAAAGGCGTGCAGACACTAATCTTTGATCCCCTGGATCGTTCCTCGGCATAAACGTAGCCCACCTACAATTTTAATTTAAATCATATCATAACTAGAAATAACACATAATGTTGAACAACTTGTGAACCAAAAATAATAAACCGTACCTGGAGGCAAGAGGAAACCCAATTACATCAAACCCACTAGGCCTCAACGTGGGAAACCTCCAGAAAATCCAAGACTGTAGAAGCTGTAGCGGCTCGGCTAAGTTAACAACGTTTCTGTTCGTCCCACGACAAAGACATCTATACAACCAGGCCAGTGCAGCCGAACCCCAGCTATATCTGCCCAAGTCGTCCAACGATGCCAAATAAGGCAACCAATGAAGGTGGACCCGATTTGCATTTTTGTCCGCAAACAGCTGAGACGACAATAGCATCAGAATATAAGCACGTGCATATATACGCACGGTCTCATCAGTAGCATCTGCTGGGAGAACCCGGAACCTCTCATGGAACCATGTGTAGCACACTGTCATCTGCTTTACTTTACTCTGCGGAGGTAACTCCCCAAACAACTCGCGGAACCACACCCATGCTGGTCTACTGTGCTCCATCAGATTCTCAAACTCAGTCAGGCACCCGCTGACGGGCTCACCATCGATCGACAAACCCAGCTGATATGCCACATCTTGCAAAGTAATACTGCACTCACCAAAGGGCATATGGAAGGTGTGCATCTCAAGACGCCACCGCTCAATAAATGCGCTAAGGAGAGGCTCATCAACCCAGAACCACTGGCTGTTCAGCCTAGCCAAATGATACAAGCCCGCCGTCTCCAGGTAGGGTATAATCCGGTCGTGTAAGGTCATGTTGTCTCCTAACGCCGCTAATCACCCTAACAGGCTGCAAAATGTGGGCAACAAAATCCCTCAACATACGACCATTACTAATAACATCAGACGTAATTTATAAAAAATTATTACAAGCCTCACATTGTTTTTCTTAATTCCCTAATTATAGCAATAACAGTGATTATAATAATAAGCGGTCCAATACTAACAAAATCTAAGAGTAACAATAATAACTACCATTATCAGAAAAGAGGACAACAATAATAATAATAACAATAAAACTACTAATACTATGCACTCAGAATAATAACAAAAATTAAATGTAAAAAAATAATTCTACTAACAACAACCATAATAATATCAATATTTATATAACTAGTAATAATAAGAATAATAATAATAATAATAATAATAACTAACCTCGGCGTCGATGTATCCAGCCACGTGAGCGACGCCATTTAGTCGGTACAAGCGATCCTCATCCTCCATGCTCCACCAACTAAACCTCTTTCCAACCTTCTTTACTTTTCACAGATTCTCTCAAATCAACAACCCCCAAATTTTGCCTTGTGTCACAAATGATCCGTGAGAAGCTTCAGCGGATTATGTATTTATAGACCATCACACGTAAACCCTGGTAACCCATAGCGGTTTACGTTCATGTCGCACTCTTCAAAAACCGTGGGAGCTTGCCACGGTTTATGCTTAGCTTTCTCTCTTCGTAACCGTTGGAGCTTGCCACGGTTTACACACAAACCACAAACACCATAATCCGTAGTAGCTTGCCACGGTTTATGTTAAAATCAGAAACCGTGGTAGCTTCCCACGGTTTACATAGAAGTGTGAAAATGCACATGTACGTAAGGGATTTCTGTTTTGTGTATTTGAGTAAAGCTTTCACCCTATTTATTTATTTGGGTAAATTGCCCTTGATATTATGTCAGTATAACTTTGAGATTTTTATGTTGTTAGTATAAAAAATTTTGTCGATTCCACCTAGCGGAATAAGATTTGGTTATTGTTGTTATTAGTATAAAAACTTTTAATATAATTTTCTTTGAGAATCATGGTTCTGAGAATTGAAATAAATTGAGTTAACCGAAAATGATCACTAAATCAGTTTAGTTCAGAAATAAAGACCAATTGTCTCTAAATAATCAAAAACTAGTAAATCAATTGAACCAACCCAAGTTTTAGTTATTAACCAAGAAAACAATTAAAAGGTTAATAAACTACAAAGAAATGAAGAATTTATCACTTAGCAGAAATAGAACAAATGCTGGAAAGTGAAAAAACTGAGGAACATAAACTCCATATTACCTCTTACCAATTCGTAATATGATACATTTCACATACATAGTGTTACGGTGGGTAACCGGAGATTAATGGGCTGGATGGCGTTGGTTGGCCCAAACGTATGAATGAGGTGGTTTTCGAGTGGATCTGTTACTCGGTGTTCCTCCGTCCGACTTGTACGTGTGAAAGAATGGGGGTGGTACCTGCAAAGACACTCCGATGCCTAAGTTAGCAAGAGTGTGAGCAGGTTAGAGAGTATTGGAACTTAGAGATACCTGAATGGTGTCAGTGTATTTATAGTGGTGAACCAATAACCACCGCTGAAGTAGTGCCACCTTTTTAGGTGGATAACCGTTCCCATATCTTAGGGAGGTTAAGATATGGCTCTATGAAGTGGTTAGAGAGTTTCTAGGGGCAGTTACTCATTCGAATGAGTGTTATCTGCCAGCTAACCCTCGTATCCGACTTCTTTGGAGCAGGTCGTGTTCAGTACCGACTTCTTGGGATGAAGGCTGGTACTGGGTGAGGGCCAACCCTTTGGGTTGGGCTTCTTTGCTTGGATCCTGGGCCTTTATTATTGGGCCAGGGTATGAACAGTGCCCCTACTCGAGCCCAATTTCTTTTTAAGATTTGGGTTCGAGTATTCTACTCGGGGTCGTAGCCGATTTGTAAGAGGACCGACGTGATGGTTTGAAACCGACGTGACCTTTCGTGACCTTTTGGTTCTGACAGTTACGTCTAATCAAGCGTCGTGTCCGTTAGGGGTGTGCGTAGGGGTTCAATAGCCTTGGTAACGGTGCATCTTCATTAATGACTGCCCCTATTTTACCATTATGCCCCTAACGTTCTTATAAATACTTTCTCTCTCTTTCATTGTTTCGTTTCTGCGATCTTTCAAATTTCCCTTGCATTCGTTCGTACTGCATTCTTGTGCTTTCGAAGGCTTTTGCTTCCAACCCTCATTTCCAGATAAAGGTTAGTTCTTTAATATGCCTTTGTAGATAAATTTGATTTGCAGACTTTAGTTTCGCATCCCCTCCCTTTAGAGACCGTGTTGGTGATTTTTCTTTTCCCCTTGTAGGTTTTGTCACCCCTTTTTTAGAAAAAGAAATGGCTTCTGTAGATGCTCTCTCTCACTGGGTTGATGTCACAGTCTTAGGGGAGGAAATCTCAGTCGATTCTGAGTTTATCACCCATCTTCGTACTCGCCACAGAATTTGTTCTTCTGAGGAGGACGAGCCGAAGTATGAGTTAGTGGCCCCAGGTCCAGAAGACCGGGTTTGCTTTGGGAGGGCTAATGAGGCGGCCTCCCATTTTTTCTTTATGTATGAGTGTATGATCACCCGTTTGGGTGTTTTTCTTCCTTTTTCAGACTTTGAGATGTCTGTTTTACGTCATTGCCGAGTCGCTCCTACCCAGCTTCACCCCAACTCTTGGGGTTTTTTGAAAATTTATCAATTCATCATCCAGGCTTTAGAGTTCCCAACTTCTTTAAAGATTTTTCCATCTTTTTCATATGACAAAACCCTTTAGTGGGCTAAACAATAAACAACAGTGGGTATCGTTCCGAGCCATACAAGGTAGGAGAATTTTCACCCTTTTTGATGAATCCTTCCACGACTTCAAAAACTATTTTTTCAAAGTGCAAGCTGTAGAGGGTCACCACCCCTTTTTCCTAGATGATAATTCTTCCCCCCGCTTTCCTTTATACTGGTTGGAGGCCTCCCCTTGTGAAAAATATGGTCTTGACGACCTGGATGATGTGGAGGCAGCCATTGTGGGATTCCTCCGTGAAGTTTGGGGGAGGTCTCCGTACTTGGACACGAAAAAGTTTCTCCAGGGGTCTCCGAGTTTTATCCAGGCGCAACTAGGTAGCTTTCATTTGGTTTTTCGACTTGTCTGATTAATTCTTCCGACTTGTCTAATCTATCAATTGTTGCTTTTTTCAGAGATGGCCAAAACAAATGCCCAGGAGTCTTACCAAAGAGTTCAGGAGGCCAAGGCGAGGTCTCGTGCCAGGTCTGGTGGTGCTAGGGCGGTTGTCTCTCCTCCTCCTCCTCCTCGGAACGTCGGGACTCCCTCCCAACCTATTGTGATTTCCTCTTCTGCTTTCTCTCTACCACCCCCTCTGTCCGACCTACTCCTGAACCAGAGAAGAGGAAGCGTAAGACCTTAGAGTCTGGCGCTTCTGGTGAGGCGGACGCTCTTGCGTTCGTCCGAAAGAACATTTATCCCCATGCTCGTATGAGCATAGATGATGTTTCTGTTCGGCACTACCTCACTGTTGTGGTTGAGGAGAGTCTCAAGGCGGGAGTTTGTGACAAACTCTTAGATATATTTGAGAAGACTCCTCTCAGCTCTTTAGGGATGACCTCGAGGGTCGAGGAGCTGGAAGGCAGGCTTCGCATATATCAGGAGCACGAGAGGGAGTTGGAGGGGAAAGTCGCCAAGCTGAAGGAGGAGAGGGATAGCCTCCGGGAGAAGGAGAAGAAGTTGCAAGCCCAATGCAACATGGAGGTGGATTTGAGGAAGGCAGCGCAAGCCAGTTACAACAGTTTATTTGATGATCTTGTGTCTGTGAAGAATGACTTGCTGAATGCCCGGAAGGCCTATACCGAGTTGGAGGACTCTATTGCGGATGGTGCTGATGAGGCTTGGAGGGTTTTTAAGGAGCAGGTCGGAGTCATTGCTCCTGACTTGGACCTTTCTCCTTTAGACCCTGATAAGATTGTTATTGATGGTGCCATCGTGGATCCTCCTGTCCCCGTGGTGGAGTCCGAGTCCGATTTGAAGACTCGGGGGCAGAGGATCATAGAGTCCCCTCCTCGCACTAAGGACGCTCCGAGCTCTTCTACCGTTCCTCCGACTTTCTCTCCAACTCCTGGTCCTGGTGGTGGTGATCCTTCTACTCCTCTTGCAAAGAAGTAATTTGTTGGCTATTGGGGGTCCGGCCTGTGGGCCCCCCCTTTTTAAACTCTTTATATTTATTTGTTGATGTTTGAACAATTTTTGGCCTTTTAAGGCCATAAACAAAATAGTTTTATCATACCCTTTTTTGATAAGGGTTTAATTTTAACGATTAAATAAATACCCCTTTTTTTTGGATAAGGGTTTTGAGTTACCTTGTGCGTGCATGCTTTTCTATTCATAGTTCTTTTGATTTTTGATCTTTTCTGGAAAAAATCTTTTCTTTGGGCTTGTCTGCTTTTCTGAATCTTTTTTATCTTCGGGGCAGCCTTATAATCTTTTCTTAGTTTTTTCCTATCTCTTTTCGTTATTCCTAGTACTCAATTTCATTTTATTGAGCTTTTCGTGACTTAGGTTACTTTTGCGATTCATTTTAGTTTTACTCGGTTTCGCATTCCGACTTATGAGTCGGACTGCTCCCGAGTTTATCATGATCGACTTCCATAGCCTCTTTACGCCGACTTGTACCTCGTCGTTTTATCCTGACGACCATCTAGGTCGGTTCATGGGATTTTCACGTTTTGTCGAGCTTAAATTGGCGCGTTTTGTAGAAAGAGAATAAAAAAGGGAATTTAAAAGAGATATATGAAAGAGATCTTTATTAATTGAGGAGGTACCTTATTGCTACTAAGGGCTTTTGACAATCTATTTTTCCTTAGCCCCTACTGTGATGCCTCGTTAAAAACCCTTTTCAGAAAAAACCCTTTGATTTTGGGAAAAAATCATGAAGTTGGGAAAAGAGTACATCAGGGAGTAGGGTTCGCTTTTAGCTGTAGTACCTTTTCATATTACAAGCATGCCATGATCTTGGTAACTCGTTGCCGTCGAAGTCGGTTACCCTGTAATAGCCTTTTCCTAAGACCTCGTTGATCTTGTATGGTCCTTTCCAATTAGCAGCGAGCTTTCCTTCCCCAGATTTGTTGACTCCAATGTCGTTTTTGATTAGGACCAAGTCATCTGGGGTGAAACTCCTTCGAATGACTTTTTTGTTGTATCTTGCGGTCATCCTTTGCTTCAACGCTGCTTTTCTTATCTGGGCTTCTTCTCGGACTTCGGGGAGCAAGTCGAGCTCCTCTTTGTGCCCCTGTATATTCCCGATCTCATCGTGAAAAATCACTCTTGGGCTTTGCTCATTGACCTCTATTGGGATCATGGCTTCTACGCCATAAACTAGTCGGAAGTGTGTTTCTCCAGTGGCGGATTGGGGGGTTGTTCTGTAAGCCCATAGTACTTGTGGGAGCTCTTTAGCCCAAGCTCCTTTCGCATCTTGTAATCTTTTCTTCAGCCCTGCCAGTATGATTTTGTTGGCTGCTTCGGCTTGCCCATTGGCTTGTGGGTGTTCCACCGAGGTGAACTGGTGTTTGATGTTCATACCGGCTACTAGGCTTCTAAAGGTGGAGTCGGTGAACTGGGTTCCATTGTCTGTGGTAATGGAATAAGGTATCCCATACCTTGTGATGATATTTTTGTAGAGGAACCTCCGACTTCTTTGTGCAGTGATAGTGGCCAGTGGTTCTGCTTCTATCCACTTTGTGAAATAATCTATTCCCACTATTAGGTACCTGACTTGTCCTGGCGCCTGAGGAAAATGGCCTAACAAATCCATTCCCCATTTTGCAAAGGGCCACGGAGAATTGATGCTAATGAGCTCCTCTGGAGGAGCCACGTGGAAATTTGCGTGCATTTGACATTGTTGGCACTTTTTCACAAACTCTGTGGCATCTTTCTGCAAGGTTGGCCAATAGAATCCGGCTCGGATTACTTTTCTGGCTAATGACTTTGCTCTGAAATGGTTTCCGCAGATTCCACTATGTACTTCCTCTAATACCTCGGTGGTTCTGGAGGTCGGTACACATTTTAATAATGGCGTTGATATCCCTCTTCTGTAGAGGATATTTCTTGCCAAGGTGTAGTGTTGTGCTTTTCTTCGGATTTTCTTGGCCTCCTTTTCCTCCTTGGGGAGGATGTCGAATTTCAGGTATTCGACTAAGGGGTTCATCCATCCGAGGTTTAATCCGACCACTTCGAAGACTTCTTGTTTGTCTTCTATTTTTACCACTGAAGGTTCCTGGAGAGTCTCTTGAATCAGGCTTCTGTTATTTCCTCCTGGCTTAGTACTTGCTAACTTGGATAGGGCATCTGCTCTGCTGTTTAGATCCCGAGTTATGTGTTTCACCTCGGTTTCTGCAAAGCGCCCAAGGTGCTCCAAAGTTTTTTCCAAGTACCTCTTCATGTTTGGGTCCTTTGCCTGATATTCTCCACTTATTTGGGAGGTCACCACTTGGGAGTCGCTGTATATCATCACCTTTGTAGCACCGACTTCTTCTGCCAGCTTCAGTCCTGCGATCAAGGCTTCATACTCTGCCTGATTATTTGAAGCTGGGAATTCAAACTTGAGGGAAACCTCTATCTGGGTTCCCCTTTCATCTACCAATATTATGCCTGCACCACTTCCTGTTTTGTTGGAGGATCCATCTACATAGAGTTTCCATGTAGTTGGTTTATCCTCTTGATCTCCTGCGTATTCTGCAATAAAGTCGGTGAGGCACTGGGCTTTAATCACCGTCCGAGTTTCATACTTCAAGTCGAACTCGGAGAGCTCTATTGCCCATTGAACCATTCTTCCTGCAACATCCGTCTTTTGGAGGATTTGCTTCATGGGTTGGTTCGTGCGGACTCTTATTGTATGAGCTTGAAAGTAAGGCCGTAGTCTTCGTGAGGCTACCACTAAGGAGTAGGAAAATTTCTCTAGTTTGTGGTACCTTAGCTCAGGGCCCTGTAGAACTTTACTGATGAAATAGATTGGGTGTTGACCGTCCTCGTCTTCTCTTATCAAGGCTGCTGAGACAGCCTTGTCTGCCACGGATAGGTATAGGACGATGTCTTTTCCGGCTACAGATCGGGTCAAAATAGGAGGTTGGCTCAAAAATTTTTTGAACTCCTGGAACGCCTCCTCGCATTCGGGAGTCCATTCAAACTGGTGTCCCTTTCTCAATAGGGAGAACAGTGGAAGGGATCTTAGTGCTGATCCTGCCAAAAACCTGGAGAGAGCTGCAAGTCGGCCGTTAAGTTGTTGGACTTCTCTTAAATAAGTCGGACTTCTCATTTCCAGGATAGCTCTGCACTTATCGGGATTGGCTTCGATCCCTCTTTGCGTTAGCATGAATCCCAGAAATTTTCCTGCCTCCACCGCGAAGGCGCACTTTGCAGGATTTAGTCTCATCCCGTGCGACCTTATGGTGTCAAAGACTTGTGAAAGGTCAGGCAAGAGGTCGACTTCTTTCTTGGTCTTTACCAGCATATCGTCGACGTATACTTCCATTAAGCTTCCTAGGTGAGAGGCAAACACCTTATTCATCAACCTCTGGTAGGTGGCTCCTGCGTTTTTTAATCCGAATGGCATGACCACGTAGCAAAAGTTGGCTCTGGGTGTGATGAATGATGTCTTCTCTTGGTCTGGCTCGTACATCGGGATTTGGTTATACCCCGAGTAGGCGTCCATGAACGACACGTATTGATACCCCGAGCTAGAGTTTACTAGGGCATCAATGCTTGGTAGTGGATAAGGGTCCTTGGGACATGCCTTATTTAAGTCGGTATAGTCGACGCACATCCTCTATTTGCCATTTTGTTTTTTGACTAGCACTACATTGGCTAGCCATGTTGGGTATTTGACTTCTCTGATGAAGCCAGCTTCCAGGAGCGCCTGTACTTGCTCTTTCACTACTAGGGCTCGCTCTGGGCCGAGCTTGCGTCTTCTTTGTTGCACAGGTCGGGACCCCGAGTAGACCGAGAGTTTGTGGGACATGAGCTCGGGATCTATCCCAGGCATGTCGGAGGCCTTCCAGGCGAAGAGATCGGAATTATCTCTTAGGAGCTTAGTCAACCCTTGTCTTAGGATTTCCCCTAGGTTGGCTCCTATGTGGGTGGTTTTTCCTTCCTCTTCGCCGACCTGAATCTCCTCGGTTTTTCCCCCGGGCTGTGGTCGCAGCTCTTCTTTAATCCTTGCTCCACCGAGCTCTATTGTGTGGATTTCTTTGTTCTTTCCTCTCAGGTTTAGGCTTTCATTGTAGCATTTCCTTGCCAACTTCTGATCTCCCCTCACCGTTGCTATCCCCGTTGAGGTCGGGAATTTCATGCAGAGGTGGGGCGTCGATACCACCGCTCCGAGTCGATTAAGGGTAGTTCTGCCAATTAAAGCATTATAGGCTGACCCTACTTCGATGACTATGAAGTCTATACTCAGAGTCTTTGATTTTTCCCCCTTTCCAAAGGTGGTGTGGAGGGGCAAAAATCCTAGTGACTTTATTGGCGTGTCGCCTAATCCGTACAAGGTGTCGGGGTAGGCTCTTAACTCTTTCTCATCTAATCCCAGTTTGTCGAAAGCGGGCTTAAAGAGGATGTCCGCTGAACTTCCTTGGTCTACTAGTGTTCTGTGGAGATGGGCATTTGCCAGGATCATGGTAATTACCACTGGGTCATCGTGCCCTGGGATTATTCCTTGCCCATCCTCCTTCGTGAATGAAATGGTAGGGAGGTCAGATGACTCCTCTCCGACCTAGTAAACTCTCTTGAGATGTCTTTTACGAGAAGATTTTGTGAGTCCCCCTCCCGCAAACCCTCCTGAGATCATATGGATATGTCTCTCCGGAGTTTGTGGTGGTGGGTCTCTTCTATCCACATCATCTCGCTTTCTTTTTCCATGAATGTCCGACCTTTCTATGAGATATCTGTCAAGCCGACCTTCTCTGGCCAGCTTTTCTATCACATTTTTAAGGTCGTAACAGTTGTTTGTGGAGTGCCCATATATCTTATGGTACTCACAGTAATCACCGCGGCTCCCCCCTCTTTTATTTTTAATGGGCCTGGGAGGAGGCAGCCTTTCAGTATTGCAAATTTCTCTGTATACATCCACTACAGGAACTTTTAGAGGAGTATAAGAGTGATATTTTCTTGGCCTATCGAGGCCGAGTTCTTCCTTCTTCTTGGCTTCCCTCTCCCTCTCTTTTGTTGAGGGAGGGTGACCAGGTCGCCAACTCAGGTCTCTTAGCTTAGCATTTTCTTCCATATTGATGTACTTTTCAGCTCTTTCCTGTACATCACTTAAAGAGGCGGGGTGTCTTTTTGATATGGACTGTGAGAAGGGACCTTCTCTAAGACCATTGACTAGCCCCATGATGACTGCCTCGGTGGGCAGGTCTTGAATCTCCAAACATGCTTTGTTGAACCTTTCCATATAGGCTCGTAAGGACTCCCCGACCTCCTGTTTTATTCCCAGGAGACTCGGTGCATATTTTACTTTGTCTTTCTAGATGGAGAACCTCATCAAGAACTTCCTTGAGAGGTCTTCAAAACTGGTAATCGACCTCGGAGGGAGGCTGTCGAACCACTTCATCGCTGCTTTTGACAAGGTTGTCGGAAAAGCTTTGCATCGCGTAGCATCAGAAGCGTCAGCCAGATACATCCGACTTTTAAAGTTGCTCAAATGATGCTTTGGATCAGTGGTTCCGTCGTAGAGGTTCATATCGGGGCTTCTAAAATTTTTCGAAACTTTTGCCCTCATTATGTCCTCACTAAAAGGATCTTCTCCCCTAAGGGCGAATCTTCTCTACCGTCGTGGGAGTTCTGACCTTTGAGGGAGGATTCTAACTTTAAAAGTTTTCTTTCTAACTCTTTTCGTCGCTCCATCTCCTCTTTTAGGTTCTTTTCGGTTTCCTTTTGTCGCTCCCGTTCCTGTTCTAGCTGCTTGAGGCGACTGTGGACTAATCCCGTGAGCTCAATTGCGTGGGATGGTCCTTCTTTCTCTGATTCGCGCCCCTCCGAAGAATTTACCTTCGGGTTTTTGATTCCGGAGGTGCCTTCCCTGTGTTGATCATTGGCTTCCTGGTGAAGGGTCTGGTCTGCCTCATTGTTTTCAGTGTTCAGATTCTCTTGTTTAGAATCTGTCTCCACATGACCCTCTTCAAGGGATCTATCCGCCATCACTGGTTGATCTCTCGGGTCCCCGGCAACGGCGCCAATGTTACGGTGGGTAACCGGAGATTAATGGGCTGGATGGCATTGGTTGGCCCAAACGTATGAAGGAGGTAGTTTTCGAGTGGATCTGTTACTCGGTGTTCCTCCGTCCGACTTGTACGTGTGAAAGAATGGGGGGTGGTACCTGCAAAGACACTCCGATGCCTAAGTTAGCAAGAGTGTGAGCAGGTTAGAAAGTATTGGAACTTAGAGATACCTGAATGGTGTCAGTGTATTTATAGTGGTGAACCAATAACCACCGCTGAAGTAGTGCCACCTTTTTAGGTGGATAACCGTTCCCATATCTTAGGGAGGTTAAGATATGGCTCTATGAAGTGGTTAGAGAGTTTCTAGGGGCAGTTACTCATTCGAATGAGTGTTATCTGTCAGCTAACCCTCGTATCCGACTTCTTTGGAGCAGGTCGTGTTCAGTACCGACTTCTTGGGATGAAGGCTGGTACTGGGTGAGGGCCAACCCTTTGGGTTGGGCTTCTTTGCTTGGATCCTGGGCCTTTATTATTGGAACAGGATATGAACACATAGCTACTTTTAAAATGTATATATACATATATAAAAAAAATATCTGAGTCATGCCATAAAACATAACAAGCATCATTATAGTAAGAAAAAAGAAAAAAAAAATCTGAGTTGTGCATCATTTGGGTCAGATTACAAAATTATTGTCATTAACATGAACAATAACGACACCATAGTTCAATGGGCACACAGCTTCTACAAAATTTCTACTAGCTAATTCCAAATTAAGAAATAAACTGCACATCATCCACTATAAATAATTTACACAGCTATCCTGGCCTGGATTTTGGGCATATTTTGCCAAGTTCAAATTTGTTATTTTTACTCGGTATTCGTACCTTTGCTAGCCAGTCAGAAGTTGTATTTTATACTTCAATTAATTTATTCTATAAAATTTGTATATACTAATTTTATATAAGATAGACCAGTTTAATCTAATTTATTTCGAATCAATTTAGAGTCACGTCAAAATAGACCTGATAAACTATTTCGGTCAGTCTAGATCTAATTGAACCCAGCCTACGTTAGTCAACTTAGTATGCTTCCTCTTACTATTATCCCCATTGTGACTCAATTATTTCACAAAATTTCCATGTTCTAGATGAGCTCATGTTTTAGCATTTGCTTTCATCATATCCAGGGCCTCAAGTCCTTCTAAATATGTGCATTGCATCAATGTCGTTACAATGCAGTAACTCTCAAAATGAGGAACACATCCAGCCCCAATTACATGACTTAATGCCCGTTAGGACTAAAGATTCACCCTCAAATCTGATCAACACAACGAAACGATAATAAATAATTAAAACTCCCAAACAAAAGATGATCTCCAAGATTCGTCTCAAGTTCTAGTACTATATGCACAACAAGAGATGTTGCCGCTCCAACCAAGTAGACTGATAGGATCAGGAATCTAGCAGAATTAGGGGATTTTATTGATAAATTAGGGATTGTAAATCACAATCACTTATTAGAGTACACTGTTATAACTATCAATGGTAGAAAACATTTTTCCTCTCCTGAACTAACAAACTTAATAGAATTTTCTAACTAACTAAACTAACTAATCCCAAGTATTTATAGGTAGCAGCTAGGCATAACACTCCTGCTCCTAAACCTGCAAAAGTAGCTTAAAAGGACCAACAAACAGTCATCCAGCAACAATTAGGAATTAAGCAGAGAAAGCAATTGAAAATCACCCCATCAACTCCTTACCTTTCCTCCTATAAACCAAGCCAAACATGTTTCTATCATTACTCCCCCCTTAGGCAAACACCTTGTCCTCAAGGTGGAACTCCGCAAAGGAGCGTCGTAGCGCGGCAGCCTCTCCTTAACTATCTTCGCATGATGGAAGACCTTGCCAACGAACCAAGTACTCTAAGGAGCCATCCCCAGCTGACCTTGATGCCAAAATACCCATGGGTTGCATAATTAACTCACCATCCTCTGCCATTACTGGTGGTAAAACCTGAGGTTGCTGTGATGTCGAGACAACCTTTAATCTGCTCACGTGGGAGACCGGGCAGAGCTTGCACCTGTCTGGCAGCGTCAATCGATATGCTACTGTTCCCACTCTCTCAAGTACTTCAAAAGGCCCATAAAAGCAAGGACTCGGCTTTCATTCATCCTCCGAGCCAAGGAACGCATTCGGTAAGGTGGTAGCTTGAGGTACACCCAATCTCCTAACTCGAACTCCACCTCCCTTCACTCTTTATCTGCTGTTTGCTTCATTCTGTGCTGAGCTTGTGCCAAATGATACTTTAACTCAGCTAGAACTGCATCCCTTGTTGCTGTCAATGTAGCCACTTCCTCAACATGTGACGTGTATGTTTCTCCTTGGAGTAAAATCGGGCGAGCCACCCCATAAACGGTCTGAAATGGGGTAGTGCGAGATGAAGTGTTAAAGGTCGTGTTAAACCAATATTCTGCCCATGGCCACCACTCCAACCACCTCTTTGGATACCCACCCACAAAGCATCCAAGTAGGTCTTGAGGCACCTATTCACCACCTCCTCTACCCGTTCGTCTGTGGGTGAAACGTTGTCCTATACTTCAGCTTCATGCTCGCCACCTGAAATAATTCATACCAGAATCTGCTCATGAAAACTCTATATCGGTCAGAAACAATGGATTTCGAAAACCGATGATGCTTTACCACTTCCTTAATGAAAACTGCAACCACCTCCTTGCCTGAGAAAAGGTGTGATAATGGGATAAAATGGACATATTTGCTCAGTCGGTTGACCACCACAAAAATGGTGTCCATGCCCTTCGACTTGGGCAAGCTGACCACGAAGTCCAACGTGATATGTTCCCATATTCTCTCCAGAATTGGCAAGGGTTGCAGCAGTCACGCTGGCTTAAGCGCGGCGTACTTGCTTTGTTCGCAAGAGGAACAAGCTGCCACATAATCTTTACATGTCACTGCATCCCCTTCCAATAGACTGCTGCCACCAGCCTCTTGTACATTCGAAAATACCCCAAATGGCCCCCAATCCCGCTGTCATGATGCTCGGCCAATAAGGAGGGTATGTGAGCCAAATTTGTTGGCAACACTGCTCTTCCCTGATAGAACAGACTCCCCTTTCTTAAGGAGTAACCAAGAAAATCCTTAGATCCCTGCTGCAAGGCAACTACAACTATCTGCAGCTCCGGATCTTCTTTTATCTCAGCGTCCACACTTTCCTAAAGATTTACATGCACTACCGAAATAGCATTGGCTACCGTTTGCCGCGAAAGAGCATCTGCTACCTTATTTTCCAGTCCCGGCCGATACTTGATGTCGAAATCCAAGCCTAGCAACTTTGTTGTCCATTTGTGGTGAGCCGGATCCATCACCCACTGCTCGGTGGAAAATTTCAGACTCCACTGGTCCATAAGTAGAAGTGACTTCACAACAAGTAATGGCGCCATTTCAAGACAGTAAGCACCACCGCCATTAATTCCCTCTCATAAGTTGATTTTGACGCGTTCTTGGAAACAATGCTTGACTTAAAAATACAATGGGGTTCCCCTATTGAGACAGCATAGCCCCCCACCCTTCGCTCGAGGCGTCGGTCTCTATGACAAACTCTTTCTTAAAATCTGGGACAGCCAATGTGGGAAGGGCTGCTATGCGGGATTTCTGTTTTCCAAAAGCTGCCATAGCCCTAGCATTCCATTCAAAAGTATTCTTTCTTGTTAAATCTGTCAATGGTCTAGCAATGATGCCATACCCTAGCACAAACCGCCGATAGTACTCAGTGAGGCCCAAAATCCCCCGCAAGGCACGCACATCCTTAGGGATTGGCCAAGCAAGCATGGTTGCAGTTTTGCTAGGGTCTACGGCCACCCCTTCAACTGAGACTATGTGGCCCAAATACCCCACCAAATTTAATGCGAAAGTACATTTTTTGGCATTTAACACAAGCTGATTGGTGATGAGGATGCAAAATACTCGCTGCAAGTGATTGGCAATTCGGCATAACTATCAACATCTCAGCTGTAGATCAAGATGTCATCAAAGAAGACTAACACGAACTTCCATAACAACGGCTTAAGAATGTTATTCATCAATGCTTGAAAAGAACTCGGCACGTTGGTTAGGCCAAAGGACATTACCAAGAACTCGTAGTGTCCCTCGTGCATCCAGAAGGCAATTTTGTGAATATCCTCGTCACACATCCTAATTTGGTAAGGCCAAATATTAGGAACAACAGCCCTTCCTTTAAAAGAATAGCATGATCATGTGATCGATGCAGTGGTAACCTTGGTAGTGGGTGAAAGACTACATCATGATCGTCCAACACCGTTTGTATCAACTGTGGCACACTTGTGACCAATGCCGAATGTAAACTTAGCAAACCATAACACAACTTCGAGTCGCCTTTCAAGGTTAAAGCCTCCCCACCCTTGAATATCCCGATCCAAGAGTCCTTAAAATTTTCTCAAATGACCCCGAGCTTATTTAGCCATGCTAGCCCAAAAACAAACTCAGCCTCATTGATGGGGAAAAGGTAGAAATCCTCTTTTATGGACAGCCCCTAGAAGCTTAATGTGACCCCCTTGCATCTGCCCTAGTCAGCCAACCTCACTCGGAAATTAGGTGTAGTATATATGACCAGCCCTAATTCCGCTGCAATTTCTAGTGCTACAAAGTTATCCAAGGCACCACAATCAACAGCAACCTCACTCGACGTCTCTTCACATCGACCCACGCCTTGGACGCCCTATGGTGGCGATCGAAGCATGAAAGTTTGAGCTCTAATTGCGCTATTGCTTTTGAAACAGCCTCGTCGTCTAACCAGTTCCCTTCCTCAGCCTCCAGTTCATGACCAGCAGCTTGAATTCCTTGTTCTTGCACACATGCTCCGCTGAGTACGGTTCATCACAGAAAAAACATTCACCCCGCGCACGTTTAGCTTTGTATTCATCATTACTAAGGTGCTGCACTCCCCTTCGTTTCGCCAATTCTACCACTTACTTCACACCCTTACTTGCTAGCCCTGTCATTGCTGCTGCGAGTGCCGGTTTGTTAGTTAAGAAGCTCTAAGTCATAGCCTTGCCCCCACCGCAGCCAGGAGTATCCTACAGTGTTGTGTTACGATTCTCCACTTTCCACGCCAGCTCCATCAGTTCATCCATTGTTTAGAACATGAATAACCTGCATTCCTCACTCACTTCCAGCTTCAATCCATTCAAAACAAGTCAATCAAGAATTCTGGAGCAAGACCTTAAAGCGGACGTGCGTGCATCACAAACTGGTCAATGTAGTCCCGCACAGTGCTGGTTTGTCGCAGCTTCAGCAGCAGTTGATAGGGACTCTGCAACCTCTCAAGCTAGAAGTGACGCAATAACGCTACGCGAAGGGACTGCAACTGCATCGTCGGCAAGGTCGCTTCCCACCACCGGACCCACATGAACGTGCAGCCTTCCATGGGAAACGTCACCACTGCAATCCACTCCTTTTTTGATGCCGCTTGAGCAAGAAGAACTACTCCATACGCTCGATCCAAGTCATTGCATCCTCACCGCGAAAAATCAGGAGTTCTTGTTTTCTCCATTGCATCGGCACAGTTCTACTCCACTACAAGCTGCCAACAGCCTGGTGTGACACGGGAGAACTCCGTGACGGATCGAAGCGTCCTACTCCATGGAATCCACTCACGCATCGATCCTCTGCATCATTTTCTGCAGCGCATGGCGCAGGTCTTCAAGTCGGTTAAATCGTGTTTCCATCACATCCAATTTCCCTTTCATTTTCCGCGATCGTGGTTGCACCATTCACCACTTCTAGGATCCATGGACTTTTGATACCAATTGATAGGATTAAGGATCTAGCAAAATTAAGGAATTTTATTGTTGAACTAGGGATTGCAAATTACAATTTCTTATTAGAGTACATTGTTGGAACTACCAAACTGTGGAGAGAATTGTCCCTCTCCTGAACTAACAAACTTAACAGAATTTTCTAACTAAAAACTAACTAACCCCTAGTATTTATAGGCAACAGCTAGGCCTAGCACTCTTGCTTCTGAACCTGCTAAACTAGCTTAAAAGGACCAACAAATAGCCATCCAGCAACAATAGGAATTAAGCAGTGAAAATAGTGAAAAATCAGTCCATCAACTCCTTACCTTTTCTCCTATAAACTAAGCCAAACCTGCTTCTATCATAGACAAAGAATGGATTCGAAAATAGCAGCGAAGGATAACTAGATCTAGGAAGCAACGGATGGGAGCTGTGAGGTGTAACAAAAAAGAGTAAAGACGAGGTGTAACAAAAAAGAGTAAAGACCCAATCTGACTCCTATCTATTTTTACGAAGGACAATGCGACCCTTTATCCAAACAAAGGAACACTTCAGCCCCAAACATTATTATTGAGACAATATAAACCCTCTTTTAAAAAATTCATTACATAATAACGAAAATTGATTTTATAGGGGGTTTTAACAGTCTTGCATTCAAGTCAACGAGAAAACATGAAAAGAAAGAAAAATGGTATGAAGTTTGACCAAATTTCAAGGGAATTAAAATGTTGGAACTCGGGAATTTCACACTTTGTTTCTGCTTTGGCATGGGCCATGGCTCAAAAAACATGTGAAGATGAAGAACTATATGCTACTCTGTTGATCCAATCACCATTATTGATCAACTATATAGTATTAGAGCACCTTAATAAAACACAACCGCAGAGATTTGTCAAAAAAGACTTGAATATATAGGGATGAGAAATGAGATGAACAAACAAGTGGAAAAGATATCAGCCAATTATTGATAACATACCAGAAAATTGATTCTTTACATGGAAAATTGTATAATCACCAGGCAATCAGGCATAGCCATACACCCAAAGATAAAATAAGAGGATGAAATTATAAAATCTCGTAATGTTACAAAAACACATACAACTTTAATCAAAATGGCTATGCTCTGAACATTGAAATAAAAGATCAAAAAGACAGTTCAGTGCATAAGCATCCCGCATTAAGCAAGGTCTAAGGAAGGGGCGTGCCTAAAGGTGTAATTTAGATAGCATAACCAAATAAATGCAACAGTGGTTGATTCCAATGTTTGAACCCGTGACTTTGAAGTCACGCGGAGACAACTTAACGTTCCACCAAGGTTCCCTTTCGCTTTGAACATTGAAATAAAAACATAAAAAATGGCAGCCTGGTGCACAAGTATCCCGCATTAATACAAGATCCAAAGAAGGACCGCATACGAAGGGTATATAATATAGGCAGCCTAACCTATAACAATTAAAATCAACTAGTCATTCGATGGCAAGAGAGGGTTCTCTCCATCCTTGACATGCATGGAGTTGAAATTCTTGGTAGAATCCCAAACCAGATTATTGGTGGAGCCTAACAAGATAGAGGATTGAATTTCTTGCAATAAGACTTGTGCACCCATCATTCTTACTACATTGACTAATGAATTCTTCAATGTGCGTTGTTCTTATGAGAGAACAAACAAAAATTTGAGACTTTGGCTGAATCCTTGTCATTGGCTATCTCCCATCAATATATGTTTCCTACCTCTTGCCTGGCATTCTTAACAGTGTACTTCAACAGTAGCAATGTTGGATGTGTTGTTAGTATGTTATTTCCATTAGTTTCATGTACCACTATTCTTAATATTGTTGTGAAAATATACCTGAAAAAATAAATAAAACACAATTTGAGTGTGCAAATTTGCACTACCCTTAGGATTATTGCAATGCAGTGGATATCCCCTAGAATATAACAAACTCCTCTAGTGTGACAAAGCCTTCAAGAACTAGTGAAGAGTTATCAAATATTCAATCCAAGGAAATAAGAAAATATAATTTGAAAAAAAGAAAAGAAAAGAAAAAAGAGAGATACAAAAATATGAAGAAAAGAAGCCTATGTATGCATTAATCGTCATTTATTGGAGCAAAATATAATTATATAGCCAGTCCTTTTCTTTTCCTGTTTGAAAAACAATGTGAAGAGATCAAAGGAAGAGACGTAATGGCAGAAAATCTCATTGCTAAGTATCATGCATTTATAGTATTTATTTTGTAATCTAAACATGGGATAAGTTTAGCTAACATTAATGGATTTCCTTAGGCAAAATAGTAGACATTGCAGTTTTGTAACTAAATCTGATGGTATTGAAATTTAAAGCATCACCAAGGAGTCAAACAAATAGCAAACCAGAGGAAGATATTAAACACAAATACTAAAATATTAGTAAATTCCAAAAATAAATCTGCCCACATTTGAACCTTTTGAATCTATGCGAGGATGGCCTATCCTCTTTTGTACATCCTATCCTATTCTAATAACATTTTTCCAGGGAAAAAAGAAAAAGAAAACTCCTAATAATATAATAACATATCTCGTTATGTTAACTTTAACTGTGGAAAGTTCTTAACTAATACCTTGGTATTTGACATTTCATCAACTAACATCAGCATATGGGGGAAAAAAAAAAAAAAGCAAACAGAATTAAGTGATCGAAAATGAGGGGAATATTTAAAAAATATTACCACAGTTCAGTATCAGTTAAATAGCTAGATCTCTTTCAGTTCAATTGTACGCCTCCTTTTAGATCTGGAACGGCAACCAAAACGCCATAGAAATACCATAAAAGCAAGCAGAACCACTTGTAGAATAATTGCTAACCTCAAACCTATGCCATCAATATCAAGTTTCAATTCATATTCACCTATGAATTTTAAAACACATGAGCACATTATTGGATACGATCTTACTCAAAAGATTATGAACCAAGTCCTCCAACTTCACTTCATCTTTGGTCACTTTTCCAGCAAAAGAGGCCTGCTGACTCAGTTTTGAATTGTAATTGCCAATTTCGGCATTCCCACCCATTACACAAGTGTTGAGGCACCGAATGTGTCCATCATATTCATCACTCCCATCACAACAATCTGCAGTAATATTGAATCAAACTTGGATATAAATTTGAAAGCCAAGCAAAACGGCTAAAAACATAGAGCCCACAAAAGGGTATAGAATTTGAAGATACTAATGACTTTATGACCTTAAAATCTTATAATTTAAGAAATAATGCAACGAAGGCAATCAAAAGTTTATTTATTTGTTTAGGCTTATCTGTTCCATCTCCAAATTGTATAGTTGAAAGCGAGGAGATTAAGAAAACATTTCAAACAATTCATTGTTAAAGGGAGACACTGGTTATCGAATTCCTTTCACTTGGCAAAATGCCAAAGACGTGTGCGAATCGATATAATAAATAGACTTGAAAGAGCAACTTAGAGAGATAAACATGAAAAAGAAATACACAGTCCAGAAGGCAGAAGAAATTGCTTACCACAGAAAAGATCATTAACATGAGAAGAGAATATAAATTGTGGCTTGCTTCCCAGGTTTCTGCAATAAAATTTTCCAGCTGAGCAAGCTGAAGTTCCTGCAGTTAAATGCATAACAACCTCCAAACAAGTTACAAATAAATTATTAGAAAAAAAGCACCTCATGAGTTTGGCATAGAGGTGCATCTGCTAGCATATCTCTATATGAGTATTCATAAATCAAACAGTAAGAAAATTGTGACACTAACAGCCAAAAGAAGTACATACATTGTATCCACATTGTGCAAAAGATCAAAGAGTAAATATTTTAGTGCAAACAAGGAATTCCTTGTCAAATTTTCCATGTGTTCCAAATAATACAGGCCGTTTCCTTTCTTTTTTGAAAAGAAAAGTATACAATAGAAGTATATAATTTAAATCGACTATGCTACATGTACACCAAAATCAGCCACCAAAGTAAGTCACAAGTATAAAATACATGTTGGAATACAAATACACTATTAAAACATACATGTATTTATACACTAGCACCAAAATCAGCCACCAAAATCAGGCATCAGTATAAAATTCATGTTGGAATACAAACACACATTGAAAATAAATTAAACCACACATATATTTATCCACAAATACATTGGTGGCTGCTTTTAGTGGCTGGTTTTTTATATACGAATAGCATTTTTTATTTTAAATTTATATATACATATCCTGCAACTAAGAAAGGCCAACAAATAAGGAATAACAGAAATCATAAATTTTATCATCTGCCACACCTGGTTCATCAGTGCCATCAGGGCAATCGCAGAAATTGTCATTGAGACGATCTTTGGGGAAGGATTTTGATCCATCCTTGCACTTGATTACCTCAGAGCTGTAATATTTCTCATCTACACCACCAAAAGAAAAAAGCAATTTAAGTCTCAAAAAAAGAAAGGAAAGAAATTTGCAAAGAAGTCCAAAATGGGTCTTCAAACTTTGAGTTGGGTTGCACACCCAATTGAGAAAGTTTCAAACTTTAATGTGTTGGAAGCAAATTGCATGTCGGAGGCGGTACCTAGAGGGTGAACACCGAGGAGAGAAGGGTGGGAAAGAGAACATGCGGCAGAAGCTAGGAGGAGAAAACATCGGAGGAGGAAGAAATGCGATTCCATGTTGGTTACGTTGTAGTGTTTTGAGAATTGAGAGAGAAGAAATGAATGAAGAACCCACCTCCACAGTTCCACTTCAGTCTAGCTTCAGTTGACTTGGACTTCCACTTCGATTTGGTTAGGTTGGGTTAGGCCCCAATTCGCCTTTCCTTTCCTTTTTCTTTATTCTATAATTCTTTTTTTTTTTTTTTTTGTCATAATAATCTATAATTCTGTAATATAGTGCTATGGACATGGACTAAACAACCAAGTCACCAACTGCCAATAGACCTGGGTCAACTAATTGATCGATTGACTCGGACCCTCTAAAGTCTTTTTTTTTTTTTTTTTTGTTGGTCAGATAGATTACACAGCCTCTATTCCTAGACATTAGATATGTATTATACATCTACACAATACATTCAGTACATAAATTTATTTAACGGTTCATTTTTTTTTTATAGGACTTAAATCCGAATACAGCTTTTTATGAGGCAACAAATTCTGTCACTAGCTCCAAGCATTTATTGATAACGTATTATATTTTTTTATCTTTTAATTTGATAATTTTTTTTATTTTTATTACAAGAACATTAAATGTTATTAGATTTTTTATTTCATAATAAAATTAAACATTGACATACAGTGCATTTAAAAAAGTTCATAATTTTATAATATTATTATGAGAAAAAAATACTAATAAATTTTAATGCAAATTTGACCCGAGTATAATATAAAAAATTATTTAGATTTAGGTTTAATTTAAGTAAATAACTTAATTAAAATCTTTGAAAAAAAGAGCTTAAAACATAAGAATTTAGGACTTATTTGGTGAATTTCTAAGAAAAGATTTTTTTTGAGTTACCTTTTTTTAAAAGATCTTATGAAAACGTAAAAGTAATTTTATGTTTGGATATCTCATGTTAAAAGATTTTTTTTTATCTATCAATTATGTTTAGGTATCATAATATAAAAATATTTTTTTATTTATTTTTTATGTAAAAAATATCTTTTTTTAGGAAAAAAAATATAAATTGTAACTTCTCAAAACAGATGTATTTTTTATTTTTCTAGTATTTTTACTTTTACTACTAAAAATTTGACAAACACACTAAAAATTAAAAAAAAATTCATTGAAAAAATATATTTTTTTTACCAAGATAATAGCACCTAAACAAATACTTATATTAAAAGTAACTTATAAATAAATTATTTTGTATTTGGATAAATAACTTAGTTAAAATCTTTTTAATAAATAAACGTGATAAAACAGCTTTTGAGAAAGAGAGAAATCATATTTTTTTACTTCTTCAAAAGATCTTAAATAATTTTTTGAAAAATTAAAAGCAATATTTTAAAAATGTAGCTTCATTTTTCAAATAGGCTCTTAATCTAACAAAAAAAATAATACTCATATGATACCTAAATATAAGTGATAATTGTTTAAAGGTTATTTTTTTTTTAGGTTTAATTACTCTATTGGTCTCTATAGTTTTGCGAAATTTTTAATTAGGTTTCTATATTTTTTTCCTTTTAATTGGGTCCTGCACCAATTTTTTTTTCAATTAGATCCCTTTTGGTAGTAATTGGCTTAATTACATAAGAACTCAACTAAAAAAAATTAGTGCAGGAACTTAAATAAAAGGAAAAAAAAAGTATAGGGACTTAATTAAAAAAAAATTGGTACAGGGACTCAATTAAAAGAAAAAAAAAAGTATAGAAACCTAATTGAAAATTTCGCAAAACTATAGGGACTAACAGAGTAATTAAACTTTTTTTATTATTAATGTGTTGGTGAAATTAGACTTAGAGATAAAATTAAATGAATTTTTTTGTTTAATATTTATAGATGACAATAACTGCCAAATTTTATTTATATAAAAAAATTTGGATCCTCTAAATTTTGAATTTTTATTTTAAAAGATAAAATATAATCTCTCACTATTAAATATTTTTTCTCTCATATTTTTTCTTAGTTTTACCTATAAAATAAATGGTGAGATATCACATTTTACCTTCTAAAATAAAATTCAAAATTTAAAGGATCTAAATGCATAAAAAAAACTACTTATATATTGGGTTGGATCAACTTATCTCAAAATCCTAGCAATCTAAAATAATTGAAAGTTAAAATAATTGAAAATTGATGAATTTCTCTGCTTGTAAAAATATTCCTTTAATAATTAATTATCAACAACAAAAAATTTATAAATTTATAACAACAAAAAATAAAATTTTAGTATCTTATAAAATTTATCAGTCAAGCTACATATTTTCAAAACATAAAACTAAAGTTAATAGTTGAATTAAATTCCAATTATTGTTGAAAAGAGGCAACTATGCCAGAACGGATAACAATGGATTTATCAGGCATTCCTACCATGTTTGAAAATCAACTTATTTAAAACTTAGCATCTTCAATAGTAGCATCAATAAGTAAATGATGACTTGCCTACTTTTGTGATTAATGGAAAATAATATAGTAACTTAGCAAGAAAATGCGAATAGTATAAGAAATTATTTTATTTGACGACAATATTTTTCAATTTTTATGTAAATAAAAATTTAAAATATTATAATTAAGTACAAAAAAGGATAAATGCAGAAAAATATTTATTATTGAAAAATATAAGAAATTATTTTATTTGGCAACAATATTTTCAATTCTTATGTAGATTGAAATTTAAGATACTATATATAAATGCCAAATTAAAAAAAGGATAAATTTTGACTTTTTAATTATTAATTAAATAATGGGGAGAGAGCTATTAAATATATAAAAGATAGAAATAATTGTAAACATCATTTCTGCATGTCATAGCCCATCAAGGTTCATTGGTTTGTACAAGAAAACCTGTAATCAGAAAAGAATCTAGATCCTTTATTGCCATTACATATCTGCCATCGATCACACATAGGCCATCCTCCATGTTCTTGTTTTTCAATTATTGAATTGATTACCTATAATGTAATATTTGGATAGAAAAATAGTTATTTTTTTTTTTTGTATGATTTATAAAAAACACGCATAAATACTAAATTATTCTAAGTCACATGTTAATAATATTAGAGATATAATTATTTAGTTTATGTGTTTTTTTATCAATTTAAGTTCTTATATATAAAAACTGATTTTATAATATATTATTAGAATTTTTATGACAACAATTTAGAATTTGTTCTTTATTATTGAACTCCAAAAATTTAAGCTAATAAAAAAAGATACATAAATAATTATATCTCTAAAAAATAATATAGGATAGTATTAGTACATTATCTTTAAAAAAAGTTATATAAAGTTTTGTTTTTTTTATATCCAATTTTAATTGATTCTTTTTTTTAAATAATGTTTTTTACTTATCAAATCTAACTTTAACTCCAAACACTTATTATTATCCATTTCTCGTAATTTTTAACTAAATTATCACTGATATTAGATATTTTATATCATTTATGAATTTTTTAGTAAAATATTGGATATTCATCTTGTTATCTTGTACGTAGTTTTGGATAGATGTTTATTTAAATTTAATATAAATTAAAATTAAATTTCAAATAAATTGTTGATATTGACCATTAAATAATTAATTTCTATTGAATACATTTTAATTAAAAATTACATAAATAAAAGCTACTGTACTTTACATATACTAGTAATAGAAATCAACCTAATAAAGGCCGTCATAACGCAATTATAAGCTTAAATTAACCCATCAATATATGAGTATATATGATAATTAAAAATCAAGGAATTAATCATCAAGACTTACCTGTAATATAGTATGTTTGAGAGTGCTGCTGAAATGGGATGACAACCTCCTGCCTCATCATATTATCCAAATCATGCAAATAATTTGAACAATATGCATTATAAATAGTAGTAGAAGAGTCCATAATCTCATTCTTGTTCTCATCATGATGAACATGATGATATTCCAATGAGTTTTTACCATTATTGTTATTATTAGTATTATTACTATCAACTTCTTCACCTTTGTGTTTCCCTTTATTCCCATTATTAGTATTATTATTATTATTATTGCACATAATCAAATCTTGTACGGATTTTAGTCCTTGATGATGAGATGATGGTAATGGCATTTGCAATAGTTGATGATGATGATTATTATTATTAGGATTAGTATTAGTATTTTGGCCCCTAAATATCTTAAGTTCATTAAACACTTTCTTATACTCATTGTAAACTTTTGTGTACTCTCCATAAGGACCATGAATAGGGTCTCTTTGCCTACAACATGCTTCCCAAATTAATGAGTCAACAACTCTTCTTCGATCTTCTTCCTTTGCACTCTTCACTAACTTAGTTATGTTGCTAACACCAAAAACTTTGTGCACTGCATGGAACTCACGGCTTCTATTTGCTGGAAAATAAGGGGCTAATATGCAATTATTCTCACTGCATTTCTTCCTTTGATGTTTGCATGCCGCACATGCTGGATGCATTCCGTTGTTATTTCTTTGCATCCTTCATCATAATCATAATTAAGCCCATTTTAATTAATTAACTCAATAGATAATTAATATAGCATTATTGTACGGTATAACATTAAAAAGAACTCTTAATTGTATTTAAAAGTAGTATTCTATAAAAATTAAATACAAAAGGTCATCCACGGTATAGGAATGCATATTTGATATTAATGGAAATTAATTAAGTTTAATAATATATGGTGGGGTGCTATAAAAATATTTGATTATTTTATTATGACAGATTTGATTATTTTAATTATTAATTATTTTATTAAAAAATATGTAAAAAAACATGTATAAAGAGTAATGATTGAAAATTTTAATTCATTTTTCTAATATTTAAATGAGTAAAAATCAAAATATATTTTATTATTTTAAAATATTAAAAGATAAAAAAATTCAAATTTTTTTATTTAAAAATTATAAATATATCAAACCAATTTTTTACGAATAATGATTAAACGTTTTAATTAAATTCATTATCTTCTTAATTATTTTCTTAATATTTACTTTGATTATTGATGAGCCCTAGTCAAACGTTTCTACCAAAACAAAACAAAATGAAATGGGAGAGAGAGAAGGAGAGAGAGTAGGATATACTTTTGAGAAAAAATACAATTGGGAAATATATGTAACACTCTTATTTAGCTTTATTATTATTTATAATTAATTAAGAAGAAGAGATAAAGCATAAAGGAGTAATGTTGTATTACATCTAGATATGTCCATAATATGTAGTATTAATAATGAATTTACAAAATAACAAAGGAGTCGTGTTATTTTCACACCATCACATCGATCGTCATGGTTTCCTGAATTTCTTTTCATAGCATATAAATATCATAATTCCATAAGTTAATCCCTATAAAATTTCTCTATCCTCTTTTAATTTTAGAAGATCAAAAACGCTAATATATAACTTAATTAAAATTAGAAGGGAAGTCAAGATACAAACCTTCGGTAATTGTTATGCATGGTCTTCAGGCAAATGAAAAGCAATATATGTATAAATATATAAGATATATAATACCTAGTTCTTTATAGAAATAACTATTTGTGTTGGAAGGGCATAGAAAGAAGATCAAGGTTATTCATGTTTCTTGGAAGTGATAAATTATTTAAATAGCACACATAGGAAGAATGAGATTTCTCAATTTATAGATGAATGTTAAATCCACTTTCTTCGGAGATATCCATGCAGTTTTGCATTCACAACATAGCAACAATATATCAACTACTATACCCATAAAACATGGAACAACCAATAATCAGCACTACTTGGTTTGTCTTCATTTCCTCTTGGTTTATTTCTTTATTTATTTTTCTCTTTCTATCTTTTTCTCCTTTTAAAAAGTTTGTCTTGACTATATATATATATATATATATATATATATATATATTAAAATTAAAAGCTATTTTTTGTGTATATTTATTATAATTATTAAAAAAAAATTATGATCTTACATAGGTTAATTTTTTATTTTGTTTTATTTTGTTTTACTTTTTTGTTTTTTGAAATAGACTCCATTATTAGTATAAGAGTATAAGTTGTTGACTTAATAATATACTTGTAGAATTGTAGTGGTTGAATATTATTTTACTATGATATGATAAAAGTCATGCAGTTAATCATCTTATTTGGCATGCATGTTCTTGACATGAGATAGATCAATCAATAACTTAATTAAGTTATTATGCATATTTAGATTGGATAGAGTAGACTGTGATGGTTATCCATTTTTTATTGAGTTTAATTTTATTACATTAAGTGCAAAAATTTTTACAAATTTTTTAGTTAAATTTAGTCGAACAATTTAATTTTTAATATATTTTTATTATTAAAATTAGTCTCCTAATCTTTTAATATTGATGTATAAATCAATATGTCTGTCAATTTTTTTGTTAAAAAAAATTAGACAAAACAATCTCTCATCATTATTTAATAAAGACGTGAAAGTTTTTAAAAATTTTAAAATTCTTATATTAATCTCTTCATGGCAAAGACAAACAATTTGATGTTAGAATTGATTTGTAACAAAATAAAGTTTGATACTAATTTGGTAATTAAGATTTGTTAGGAAGTAATGTGTGTGACTTGAGAATTAATTTGGAATATTACTCATCATATTTGTTATTTAGTTAATGAAAAAATAATCATTTTTAAGAATTTGTTTGGTTGTCATTTTTATTTTATTTTTTTATTATCAGTATTTTTTATTTTTTTTCACAAAATTTTAAGCACAAAGCTTTCTAAAAGTAACAACACAAAAAAATACAAGCAAAATATACAAGAAGTTTTTTTTTTTTTCTCATTTTTCGTCTTTTATGTTCTTACCGTGTTTTCATATATTTCTAATTTATTAAATATTATTTATTTTACTCTCTTCGTTGTGATCAAGTAGAGTTTTCATTAGCCAATGAGTTATAGCTCAAATGGCATAGTCTCCCCATACTCAATTAAGAGGTTGCGGGTTCGAGTCTCCTATCTTTGGTTAAAAAAAAAAAGTAGAGTTTTCATTAATAATGATAATTTGCAAGTTAAATATGGATGTGATAAGCATTTAAGCCAAAAATACTCTTATGTTATCACCCTAAGTAAAAATGTAAACCTGCATATGATATACACTACAACAGAAGCGGTAGATAATGATGGTTGATATTTCTATTGTGGCGGTTTTTTAACCGTCGCTAAACATATAGCAAAGGTTGATTGACCGCTAAAACATATGGCATTGGTAAACCTTTAGCGGCAGTTTTATTTGATCGCTGGAATAATCGCTATTAAATGGGATTTAGCAGCGAAAAATGTTCTGCGGCAGTTAACGACCGCTGCTGTTTACCAGAACAGATTTGAGACCCTTCTCGCGGTAGTTAGATAACCGCCGTTATTTACTATAATTAAAAAAAGTAGATTTTGCAGCGTTCAATAGTAACCATCGCTAAACTTTGTATTTTTTTTTATTTAAATATTTTATTTGAATTTTCATTTCACATCACAATCAACATTTAAAAATCTTTTAATTTGAAGATGTTACATATTAATTTAATTGATTATGTTTCCAATTATAGTAAAAAAAAAACATAAGTCATGTAAAACACAATGCTAGAAAAATTCAAATTATACATATAAATCACAAAATAAAAAAGTTAATAGCAAATTGTCCTCAAAGTGCACTATTCATAAAGGAAACAAAAAAAAAATTGTTAAAAGATCTCTATTTTGTTGCCCTTCCCAAAGACTTCAGCTGTGCATCAATTTCAGGTGGCAAAGTGTCTCCTTGCTGTTAAATTATGTATCTTAATAGATTCTCCATCGTCAATCTCTTTGCCTTCTCTTCTGCTGCCTCTGCCTTTAGTTTTGCTGCCGCTGTCTTTTGTAATCTCCTTCTGATACTCCTGAATTTGCGCTCCAGAGTTTGATTGTTGTGTAGTATTACGGATAATTTTGGTTCGACATGGTCCAAAACCTAACGGCTGAACTTGTCCTGAATGCTCCTTTCCAAGGACTCGCGCAAGCGAATCACTATGTGAAATCTCCTTCAAGGAACCATCTTGGCTCTTGATATTTGCAATCGCTTCCTATCGATATACTAGAGTTGGGTTATTGTGATTTCGAAGTTAGCAACATGAATAAAGCAAGAGATGTAAATAATTATTAACCAATACTTACTCCAACAACACGCGCATCATCATTCATATACGAGCTATCCTTTTTTTTATGAGTCATAGCTTATATCTCTCCTCTACCAATGTGTCTTTGCTGTAGTTTCTCCTATAACTACATTAAATATTTACACAATCATACATGTAACATATGAATATCACAAAACACGAAAAATATATGAAAGATAATAGACACATAATTACCTCTTCATCCTTTCGCCTTGCCAATGTCTTCGAACCCCCAGTATGTGTATAAAGTTGCTTCGACCGATTTAGAGCATTTTGTCTACACTTTTTCTATAAATAAAGACACAAATACAATTAATCATGTAATGAGTTTTAGAACGTAATGACACCTTAATAGTGCCCCAATCTTTTTTTTTAAGGGTTAGAAACATATTGGACTGGTATTTTGGGTTTTTAATTCTATCACTTTCAATCAATCATTTTATTCAGGTATTCAAAATGTTTAAAATTGCAACACTAAATGGAGTACCAAGTCAATGTTAATTACCTTTGTAGAGTCCTTCAAACGATATTAAAGGAACCATTTCCACTACTGTGCATTTATTCCTGATGGTTTATGCTTAGCATTTTCTTCTAAACTCTTTCTCGTCATAAAATTTGTGAAATAAGTTGTTTCTTTCTTCTTTCCAAATTTTTCCTATCTTTTGAATCATTATCCGCTTTTTTTTTCCGTTGTCATCCTCCTCATACCAAAAGGTCCACTAAAAATTTGAGACATAATGCGATGCATGTCAATAAAAGGAAAAATAAGGACATATAGATCATATTTTACATAACATAATAAGCTATGAAAATTAACATTACACCTTAACTGTGTCGTATGCATGTTCTTTCAGAGCACTGTCCATTATCTTCCAACTCTCTTCATTAATGGAAAAATATTGAAAGTTAGCACCCAAACTCCCTAGAAACCCATTTAACAATCTAGTTGTCTGATCGATCAGTTGCAACTCTGTATTAAACTCCAAAATGATCTGTCTACTAGGAGGAAGTACTATAGCTGCCTTGACACTCAAGTTCATCCTTTTTGTGACGCTATTGTCTAAGAAACAAATTACAAGGTTTAGTTGCATTATCGTTGCCTAAAACTCAAATAGAATACTAAAGTCATCCAATTATAATTAAATAATCAAAACTGTAGGAGAAAATTTTACCGACAATAGCAACAGTCCAATCATCCGTATCCTTGCGATTGTTTGGATTGTTACGGCCTACAACTTCTTCTTCAGCATATAAGTTGTCAATGTGATCATCCCATGACTCAACCTTATCAGTCTCAGGATCATAATCTTCATCCTCCTAAGATATTTGGGCAAGCTTAGCAACATGTTCAGTCTCTGTGCGTCGTGCAAAAGCTTCATCGGCATCATTCTGAGTTGACGGAGCTAGCCATGTTTCAATACGCAGTGGACGGAATGATCTATTTTTTTCCAGACATCTGAGCATTGATATGCTGAGTTTTGTCAACAGTGTCGGCATCGGGGATACAGCTGTATCATAGTCTCCTAGGCATATTTTTAAACCTTCACACAAACTAGAGTCGTTATATACTTATTAGAGAGTAGAATCTACAAAAATACCAATAACAAAAAAGGAATAATTTTAAAATTTTAATGTAACCAAATAAATGATTAGCCTAAACTAAAAATCACATCTATCATGAAAAGAATGCAATCAAATTATTAAGATTACATGGCAAATACAATGAATCCTTGAAAGTAAATACACAACACTAATTCATATTTCAATGTGGCATTTTTTAGAAAAGAGTAAACAATATCTTTTAAATTGGGTTATGACTAACATTTACAACATACTCACGAATTAAAAATAATTCAGAAAAAAACAATCTGGTGCTATTAAAAATAGATTTTTTATATGTTACTCCCAACTACAACGGTTAACAAGCTTACTAATCACTCAATAAAATATAATTAAAGTCCATCAAACTTGAATAAGGTTTTAACAAAGTTATAGTTAAAAATTAAGGATAATAACATATCACATCACAATTTTCATGACACATTTTGAGAAAAATAACTAAGGTCTTCATTGAACTTGTTTCTTGTATTAGGTCTTTACTAGTCATAAATAAGTCTTAAATAAAATAAATTAAATCTAAGTTGTACATGAGTTTTACAATAAATCAAAACATAAATGGTTGACATAAATCATAACATGCATAACTCTTCCATAACAAACTAGAAATTACAAAAAATAAATTCACATAACAGAAGTTCACATGAGACATTAAGTTTTATGGACCATCCCTTAACCTAATTGGCTCACAAATCACTAATTAGGAGCTGGAAGACATACTAATACTAAAAATTCTTGATCAATTAGATTTTTATGTAGCCACTACCTCAAAAAACAACTCACACATAGAAAGTTTTTATCATGAAAGATATACTAATAATAAAAAATTTAATTAATTACAAGGCATAATTTTATTAGCAAAAATTCCAATATCAAGCTAATTATTGTGGTCCGTTAATTTCTACTTCTTTTACCTATAATAATATAAATTATTTTTGAACATCTAATGAATTGATTATTTTTCAGTCAATATTAATTATTTTTTTTAATTTCTTTTAATTTTATCTTAAATTCTAAATACTAAATCTTAAACTCTAAATTCTAAATTTCAGATTTGAAACTTTAAGTCCTAATTCTAAATCATAAAACCCCTAAAAATAAGGATTTACAAAAAAATAGTTAATATTATCTAATTAAAAATTGATTCCTTATATTTATTCTTATTGTTATGAAATATTTAGACTCAAATATGTTAGCAATCCAAATCCAAAGTGTAATTGAAAAGTGCTGCTTATAACATTTTTATTCTGGCACTCTTGAACTAGCTAGTTTGGTCCCTTCTAATATATAGTTCACAATCTCCGCTCATTGTGCAAACAGAAGTAGATCATTCCTAATTTCATCAAAATTCTGTTTTGCATATTTGTATAATTGTTTAAATAACGGAGAAGAATACAAAGAAAAGAGAAAAGTAAAGACAAAAAATTAAGTGTAACCTACTAGCTATCCAAAATCCACCACCAGCTACAGTGAAACACCTTGCACCTACACCCAGAGCAGCAGCACTTTGCACCAATGCACCCCTATTTTCATTTTATATTTAAGTGGTAGAGCAGAGTAAGAGTTCAAAATCAGAGGCAAATAATATAAGATATTGAAAGAAAGCAAAAACAATTAATAACCAAGTTAATAAAATAGAAAAACTCACCACAAACACAGTAGAGCAGTGATCTCAACAAGGACCAGAGCCACCCAAAGACAGTGGAAGACCGTATACAACTTCCAACCAAGGGGATCACGAGCACAAACCGCGTATGAAACTGGTCACAACACGAAACCAACTTGCAGCATAGGAGAAAAAAACAACAGAAGCGTGCAGCAGAGACTTTAGAGGAGAGAGTGACGCAAAGGTACGGCAAGAGTGGGAGGCTTGTAGCCCCAACAGACGATGTCTGAATGTGATGTGAAGGTGTTTGGCTTAGATTAGGGTTTTGGGTAAAATAGTGGCTGATGAGGAATATAGACATGGGTGAAACAAAAAGCTAAAAGTTTGGTTGTATTTCAAAAATCTACTATGTAATTTTGGGCCTAATTTGTACCGTTAAATTAAATCAAACTTTTATAAATTATATTTGTGTAAATTGATCCTTAATCATAATAATGCAATTTAAGTTGTTAATTAAGCTGCATATAACGTTAAACTTCTATTAATATGAATTGAATTGTTCGTTTGTTATATTTATTATTTTTTTCTGCTTAAACAACAAATTTAAAACTAGTTCTTAAACGGTGATAGTGTAGTATAATTCGGTTGGAGTAGATATATTATTATTTCATTTGAATTTCAAATCAAATTTGAATAGTTATAATTTTTTGTTATTGAAAGGCTATATAAATACTCCTATTCTCTTCTACTAACACAGACGGATTCTTATTATGAAATCTTCTTCTCCAATTTTATTCTCTAAAATCAATATCTATTTCTTTTCATTTATTTATTTTTTGTTTCATTATCATATTCCCCTAGGTCTCTGTTTTAGTTCTCAATACTAAAATCATTTCTGCATGTGCATCCAATAATCTTCACTCCTAACTTATGCAAATATCTTTATGAAAAAATTAATTTTTGCCATAATATTTTTTTATATTTCACTGACCCATTTGAAAATGTTTTGATTATCTTCTTCAGGATTTCTCGTTAACATTGGTGGTACAAATTTTTTGCATTCTAACTAATGATTATAAACAAAAGACCTCCAATGATTATGTTCATGTCTATTTACTTTATGTGCCATTTTAATGTTTTTTTGTTTTTAACTAATTCCTTTTAATTTTAAAATTAAAAGTTCATAATTTTTATAATTTAATTATTTCGCTATCAAAAAAATATAATTTATTATATATACCACTACAAGAAAAAGCGTGTTTATCAACGCCAAAAATCGACGGCTATTTCTGCCGTCGATAATTTTCGACGGCCTGCTGTCGATATCACTAAAAAAATAATTAAAAATAAAAATATTAAAATCGACGGCCTAGTCGTCGATATTTTTATAATGCATTAATTTATTTCCCTATTATCGTCATATCATAGGCGAACCAGAAGTCGAAAATAAAATCGACGAATATGGCGTCGATTTTATTATTTTAAATATCGACAATTTTGCTGTCGATAAATTTGAACAGTCTAGATTACTTTCTAAAATGGAATGGACGGTCTAAATTTAATCTATATAATAGACGTTATATGTGTTGTTTTTTTTATATTAAAATCGACGAATATGACGTCTATTTTATTATTTAAAATATCGACACCTTTGCCGTCGATAAATTTGAACAGTCTTAATTGCTTTCTAAAATGGAATGGACGATATAAATTTAATCTATAAAATAGACGCTATATGTGATGTTTTTTTTAAATAAAATCGACAAATATGCCGTCGATTTTTTCACTAAAACCACATGTTCTTGCGTCAACTCCCGCTTCCAAAGTTCAGAAACGCAAACTTCCCCAAATTCAAGCTAGGTATTCTTTGGTTGACTTCGCTAGGTATTCTTCAAGTTAGGTATCCTTTGATTGACTTCGCTTTCTCTTCCCACCGCCTCCGTCCGACACCACCACCGGCGACCACCATCGCCTACCCTCTCTTTCTTCCTTCTTCTCTTTCTTCCCCATTTCTCCATTTCTTCATTCCTGCGTGTGACACCCCTGTTCGTGGAGTCACCCTCTGTCCGCGTCTTCAAGCACTGACAAGAAACCACCAGCGGCAGTGACCTTCTGTGCCACCGCGACATCACCACCACCTCACCGCCTCTCCGTTCTTCTTCCTCCTTTCATGAATGCAGGTTCCCTTCCCCTGTTCCCTGTCTTTCTTTTCTTTATTTTCACTACTTTTTAATTCTATTTTTAGAAATTTTGGTTAGGCTTAGGTTTGTTAAAACATGTGTTTCTGGACTGAAATTGTTGTTGGCTGTATCTTTCTGAAATTACTGGGTTGAATGCTGCTTATATTGAATTGAAATTTACTGTTTTGAACTCTGCACACCACATGTTCGGAGAAATGCCTGAATGGAATTTTTGATTTAATTTCTATGTCTGATCAGCATAGGCTTTACATTATCGAACACTTAGCTTAATTAAAGTATCAAGATAATTATTATTTTGACATTAACTAATATGCTACACAATCTCTTACGAAAGCTTATTTTGCCACACAGCACACTACACTACAACTACTACTTTCGGCAGAACAGAAAAGTACATAATATAAAAGCCTCTTGCTAGCTACTACTTTCAGGTTGATTTCTCTCCCTTTAAGTCTTCAAGTTTAATTAGCTTATGGTGTCTTGCTTGAGTTGTAAGAATTAAAGTTTAATTTGCCAAAGTTTCTTTGATATGCACGTTAGAAATATTTTAATGACTTAAAGGGAATGGGAACCGACAAACAGTGCTACTGCTGCTTTGTAAAAACAAAAAGTGATACTGCTAATGCTAACTTCACAACTTCCTCGTGACTGGATCAGCATTACTCAACGTCACAGCATTACTATTTATTTGCTAAGTAGTAGTGAGTGTGGCAGCTAATAGGATAGCTAGCAATAATGAAATAAAGACAAAAAGAGATTTCACTACTTATATTCACTACTAATAGGATAGCTAATAGGATAGCTAGCAATATACTTATGTGATTTCTGATTCTCTCTTTTTTTTTCTAAACAAAAATAGTATTCATATTGTTATAATAATAAAAATAAATATTTCAGTGCATGCCCATTGCTATTGCCATTACCATATTTTAAAAAAAGTAGTACTTTTTAAATTAAATGGATGGTTGCTTGATTCGTTGTGAGCTTCCGATCAAGTTGCCAGTATATTATCCTCTCAAGAATACGAGTGGTTAGTTTTATTCAATTTTTGTTTCTTCTGATCTCTAAGTGTTAGTTTGGATTGGTGTTAATTTTGCTTTGTATGTTCTGCTGGGGTTGTATTTTGAAATTAACTTCAATCAATTCATTGTTTTTGCATTGCCATGTAATAAAGCAATCTAGGGATTGGAAATCAGGGTTTGTGAGCTAGTAGCATTAATTGATAATACTTTGATGATGAAAGTTATAGAGCACAGGACTTATGAGATGCAATGAAAACTTTAGCTCCAAGTAAAATGGTTGATTATGATATTCTTCATTTTAATTGTTTAATTGCTGCTGATGTTATATGATAGTATTTGTGATTTATTTTTAGTGGTTATTTATTTTTTTGGCCTGCTACCATGAATCATGCGCATTGTGAATTGTGAAATGACTTCAATCATCCATTTTGTGATATTTTCTTCATCTTAGAATGCAGATACCATCCAAGTTAGTGTTCTCTTTAACAGCTTAGGGCCATTATCAGCGTCTGCTGTGCCTGTTGCAGAGTACATTCCAAGTCAGGAATCAGGAGTTAGGATCAAATTAATGTCCTAAATCCTATATGTTAGCATGATTTTTTTTGGGTATTTTTTTAACTGAAGTTGAATTATTACCTTCAGCCCAGGATGAAGTCAGGCTCCTTGTTGTGGATATTAAACTAGATGTACTCTGCTATGCTTCTAAGAAGCTCCCCTTGAGGCATGCAGTTTCAAGATTAACCATCCCTGGTTTAGCTGATCAGTTAAATGCATTGCAGATTCAATGTTGCCTAACCTTTTGGGACAACACCCGCAGGTGAGGCAATGCATTCATATATTGGTTAATGGATTGATCAAGGAGGCCATTCATGTAATTGGCTATGGATATGAAGAGAATACTGAATGGGGAAAAGAGGTGAGGCTTAAACGTTTCATTCATGTGTTGTTGACTTGTTTACTAACTAAAATGTGTTGTTCTTGTTGTGTATTCATTCAGATTGGTTGGATTTATAGATCAGTGATAGAGGATATCTTAACTGGATTCAAGATGCACTGTAGAGGATGGAGATCAATTTAGTGCATGCCATTAAGGCCAGCATTCAAAGGGTCATTATCATTCCAACGGTAGTTTCTTGTTGCTTATTGTTCCTTGCCAGCAATTTGCCTTCTCTCTGGAAAGTTCATCATTCCAACGGTAGTTTCTTCATCTTTTATTCTTCTTAACACATCATAACACAGACACAATTGTTACAAGTTACAACTAATAATGTCTTGCACTAAAGAAAACAATTACTGAGTAACTGGTTTTAAATTATCAGACAAAGATAATCTGGTTTTATGCAGTTGTAAATCACTTCTTGAAATTGAATATAATTAAAGCAAAATGGCTCTTAACTCTATTTCTTTGTAGTATCACAAATTAAATCACTTACTTTGATCTTATAGGGATGGGGTTGTGCTTATCGCTCTCTCCAGACTATCATTTCATGGTTCAGACTCCAAAACTACTCATCTATAGAGGTTTCTTCTCATAGGTATTTTCAGTTTGCCTCATCTTAAGGATGGATTTTGTTACTAGGGGATATGTCATTTCATTTTAATATTTCTTAGAAGTAATTTAATCTTAGCTTATTTCTGTATTTTCTCTTCAGATTTACAGCCAATCTTATCAATGGTTTCCATACTTCAGAAGGCGCAGAGCTAGCTAAGTGAGCATTCAGGGCTTTGAACAGCAGAGTTTCCACTTTTATTGGCATATTTTCTCCTAATTTCTTCTTGATCTTTTCATTTTTAGGAAGCAAGTATCAAAGCTGGGAAGATTTTCTCCATTAGCTTCTTATGGAGTTTCTTCCAATGGTTTTTCACTGCTGGTGATGATTGCGGATTTTCAAGCTTCCCTACAGTTGGTCTACAGGCCTATAAGAACAAGTATGTGACTCACTCTATATCTTGTTGATGAATCAAAGTATCAAACAGAAGAAGTGTTTAAAACACTTATTTCAATAAAGGACATGTAAATATATTCGCAAAACCTCTATCCTCTAAAAAATATGCTTCTTGAATGTCAAATATTAGCCAACTTTGTATTGTAATAATAATAAACCAATAAAAGAAAAACTAAGATGAAGCATTTCACCTTCTAGTGTTAGTCTTAGCTTGATGGGGTAGCACTTATTGATCCTCAATGAAATAATGCCTTTTTTTATTAATTGTTTATTGTTATATAATAATAGATTTGTACTTTGTTTTTCATTTCCTTTAACCACTTGCTTATCTATTTGTTATTTTCTTGTGCATAACAGGTTCTACTTTGATTTTTCCGCTACTTATGTTGGGATTGGGATGATTTGCCCATATATAATCAATGTATCCCTGCTGATTGGTGGAATTCTCTCATGGGGTGTCATGTGGCCACTCATTGCTAATAAAAAAGGTGATTGGTATGATGCAAAACTTAAGCCAAGCAGCTTAGAGGGCCTTCAAGGTTACAAGGCAAGTCATCCTTTACCATTCAATTTTCACTATGTTCCGTATTTTGTAACATTAACCTTTAGGTTAATTAAATGCTAATTGATTAAACGTTAACCTTTGGTTTTTCTGTTCTAACTGGACAACATATGCTGAGCCCTAGGCAAAGAAGGCTGAAAAAGATCGTTAATGGTGTATGGTGTGGGTGGAAGAAAGCTGTTGATAGCAAGGGAAAGAATTTCTTCTTGCATGATAAGTTTTATAATCTCCTTCTACTACAAAGACCTAACATGGTTTGATAGGATCATTTTCATGGAGGGTAACAGTTCTTAGTTTGTACCAATTTTCTTGCAATGGAACGGTAGTTTTTCATGGTTAGAATTTGATAATTCAGTTAATTAGTTGACTTACTTTTGGGTTGGTGTTTGTAACTGGCATTGTGTGACTGTAGTCTATTATACAGGATTTACCGCTGTTATCTATTTGAGTTACTTGGACAAGTAAATGATGCCAGCAAAGGGTATTCCAAGATAATTAAAGTATTATTTTATCATTTTATTAACCTTTTTACTTTAGAGGAATTTGATCCTTCAACTATAATAGTTAATTTTTGTAATAATGATTCTTTTAAAGTTTTGTAGTTTAATATTTTAGTGCTTTCATTAAGAATTAAGTTGACTAATAAAAAAGGGCTACTGTGAAAATTTATTTGTCTTAAATCTTTATGTTAGAGGGTTATTTATTATTTTGATAAGTTTGTAAACTCATTATTTAATATTTAGTATAAATTTTATTTTTATATTTAAAAATTTATTTGTCTTGTTATCTAATATTCTGTATAAAATTTATTTTTATATTTAAAAGTTTATTTGTATTAACGGTTTACTATTTTTCAAATAAAAAATAATGAAAACATATAACTATTAAAATCGACGGCAAAGTTGTCGCTTTTATAAGAAAATAGACAAATCTAAATAATTAAATCGACGGCAACTGTGTCGCTTTTATTCAATCACATATCAACGGCGCTGTCGTCGATTTTATTAAACATATTATAGACAAAAGTATTGTGGATTTTATTATGTTAAATATCGACACAAAGGCTGTCGATTTTATTGAATCAATTATCGACAAAGAAGACGTCAATTTTAAATTATAATATCGACGGCAATGTTGTCGATTTTATTAAGAATGTAAAATTCTCACACCCATATTACAGACGGAACGAACGTCGATTTTATTAAATTATTATCGACGGCCATGAAAGCCGTCGATTTTATTAGCATTTTGAAAAATCAACAAGCTTTATAGCGACCAACTGCGCCGTCTATTTTGCCGTCGAATTTCAATGTTATCGACGGCTTAGCCGTCGATTTGGCCATCGATTTTAACGATGTTTCTTGTAGTGTACTTACAATTACTACTTTACCACCATGACATAAAGTATAATTAAATTTGATAAACGATAGTCACTAATATATTATTTAACACATAATTATTGTTTTAACTTATTTTTCAATTATTTATGTTGTATTTAAAAAATTGAATGAATACTAATGTATCTGTTTTTAATTTAGAATTATGAACCCTGAATTTCAATTTTTGAAAATAAAAAAGTTTTTCAAAAATAAAGTTAAACCTTATTTGGCAGACCACATTATTATTATTTTAATTTTAATTAGGAGATTGATCTATTTATTCCCTCTTAATGAATATAAATCTTAATTATAAAACAATGTTTATGAGGTCAATGTTTAATAATGATTCTCGTGCTTAATAAATTATCATTTGTTTAACTAAATTTTGCAAATGTGCACCCTACATTTAAAATAAACATTGGTGCCTTTGCCGAAGTCTTTGAAGTCAAAACCGTACCATGGTGGACGACATCCCTAAAGGTTTGTACATAGTTTCTAACTCTTAAGCCGTAGAAGATGAGTGACATATCAACGAGTGTGCATTAGTCATACGTTCCCGAGCTGATAGGAAAAAAAGTGCGGTCAGAGATGCGCATCCTTTCGATTCCAAAAAGACACAGAATAAGCTCACAAGTACACTGACTTGAAGCATCCAGGCCAAGAAATTCCACAAAGATCATGGGACTTGTCTACGGACATCAAGGCCAGTTGGAAGAACTCGAACAAGTACTAAAACGATAACGAGAATCCGAAAAAACCCTGAGAAGGGAGGTACAACGACAAATGGGATTGGAAGAAAAGCTCTTAAAACCGGAATCCGACTTAGTTGAGGTCACCAACCAAAGAATTAACTTTGCCATGCATTCTGATCTCAACAAAGTCTCAGAGGAATATAAAGAATTCTAAGATCGAAGTTGTTTTTAATTTTCCTAATTCACCCGTATCATTGTCTTTTCTTGTATATTTATGATTGAATGCAAATATAGAAGATCTTATAGTACACGAGGTAATCTAATTACAATACTTTGTTGACATCGTTAGACAAAAAATTTTCAAATTCTGATTAATTTGATTTTTTTAAGGTAATTGAAATCTAGTGTAACGGTTCAAGTAAATTAAAAGAAGAGAAAATAATTAAAAACCCATAATATAAGAGGATATTATAATTTTCCTTCCACTTATTTTTGTTAGGTCGTTGTGAAACGACGTTATGCATGGTTGAATTATGCATTTCTCATTGGCCTTTGTTGAGGTTTCCTTGTGAAAATTGGTGGTCTAAATCTTTTATGGTCTAAATAATGATTCTAAACAAAATACTTTTTGATTATTGTGTTTAGGTCAATTTATTAAGTGAAGCCAGTATAACTTTATTTAATATTTAACTAAATATTTAAAATTTTAATTTTTAAATTAATTAAGTTTTATATTTTGAAAATTGCATAACAAACCATATTTGATGAAAATGTTTTTAAATTTTAAATTAAAATTTGTATACGATAACATTGCTACTTTTTCTAACAATTCATATCTGATAAGAACCCAATTTAAATTTTAAATAGTTAATTTCGCTACCAAACTATTATCTTAATTTTGCACAAACTAATTTTCCTATATTTTGTTATCATGATATTAACATGCGGTTAAAATAGTACCTATCTATTATTCAAATTTGACTTTCAACGGTTAGAAAATTTTGCATTTCTTAAGGCTAATATAAAGACTTGTATTTTGCCATTTTTCAAAATTCTCAATTTCCAATGTGAAGAAATGTGTCAGGTAAGTTTATTCCCATCACGATTATTACTAACACAAAAATTAATGTATTGAATTTTTTATTTTCTCCTTTATCCTTCTCTTTCTGTTATGTTAGTGTTCTATATAAAAACTTTCTTTGGATTTAATAATGTTATTTAAATGATTAATGTGGACATTAATTCTATACTTTTTTACAATTCATAATGCAAAAATTTATAAATTTTGTTTGTATTTTTCCTATTTAATTTATGTAAGTATTACATGCTGGCGAGAGGATTTATTTAATTTTACTATACACATAAATAATCCCATTTATTTTTTATGCTATTAAGATTTAATTACATCCAACGGAATTTAATTTCATGCTCTGCATGTATCGTTCTTGTAAACTATAATTACTGTATAACACGTTTTAGTCTTTATTCGATGATTGATTTTAATTTTTAGTTGTTGAATTAATTAGCTATCGGATAAAATGATTCAAGTAGTTCGACACTGAATGTGTAAAATGATATTTACTACACACTTACATTTTTTTTCCGTTTATTTATGTTGACAATCCTTTTCAAGATTATACTGTGTGATTAATTTTATGATTTTTTTCTTTTATTTATGTTTACACTCCTTTTTAAGATTAAATTGTGCTATTAATTTTATAATTTAACCGACTATTGGATTGTTTTGATATTCTGTTAGGAGAGGAAGTTTTATTAAGAACATCAATAACACCCACGAAGGTATTTTTTCATTTTTCCAATAATAAAAAAATTTATCAGAATCAATATTACGGTGGTACGAATCAAGGTGGAATAATAGTAAGTAAATATATATGTATTTAAATGAAAGAATTAGTAAACGAGAAGCCTGAAAGGAATAAAATAAAATCACGAACGAACAACACTCTCGTATATAGATAACCGACGAAAAGTAAAGTGCGCTTCGGAAAGCAATAAGAATAAGATAAGGACAAGACGTAGATATATATATATAAGTAACATAAGTAAATAGTCACTAGTCACGACCTGTGAAGTTTAGGCCGACTAGGGTACAGAATTTAAAACTAGTTTTACAACAGTATTTCCTATCTCTCTCAAGATACATCATTGCATCTATAGGCAAGTTGCAAAATAAACATTTACGTACATCATATTGAAGGTTTATCAAAATAAACAGGAGAGATTCTAAAAGTACAAAACAGAATCAAATGAACTTTGCCGCCTTCCAGACGAATCCAGCTCACTACTGAGCACCAGGACTTGCATCTAAAAAATAGAGAATATATACGGAATGAGAACTCCGACCCATGGGTTCTCAGTACGGTAAAAGTGCCAAATAAATACAATGCACTATAACATAAATTCCCTAAGCATCTTAAACTTCTTACCTCGTCATATTCATCCTAAGTCCTCGCTAATCCATAACTTGGTAACCATCATAGGGGATTCTAATTCTAACACAATATCCTTCAAACGTTCACTATCTTCCATCCGAATAATCCGAGAACCGAACCATCCTTCATCGTAATTCAACTTTTTTACAAAGACAAACAATACAAACAAGTAATGCGCAAGTAAGGCAAGTAAGACAATTAGCAAATAATCATGAAACATGTACAATTAGGCAAACCAAAGCAATTAAGCAAACCCAAACAATTCAAACATATGCATATGATGTATGTCTAATCTTGCCTGGATATCATCACTCAACTACGCATCTCCAGGAGGCATAAAATCGGGGGATTAGTTCCCTACCACCTTCTCTTGGAGGCATACACCAGGGAGAAATAAATCGGGAGATTAGTGCCCTACCACCTTCCCCTAGTGAGGTCGTGCCATATCAATCGAGGAATTAGTACCCTACCACCTTGCTGACAGAGAGAGAAAGAATGTGAGGAAAAAACATTGGGGGATTAGTGACCTACTACCTTCCTTACATCCCACAAAACACAACCACAAGGAATACGGGGGAAAAGAATCGAGGGATTAGCGCCCTACTGCCTTCCCCACATCCAAAAATCATAATCTCATTTTAATCATCGTGATAGTTTCTAACATAATCCAATCAAAGTGAATGCGGGGGAAAAGAATCGAGGGATTAGTGCCCTACTACCTTCTCCACATCCAACACCTCACAATCACAGAGAATGTAGGGGAAAAAGATCGAGGAATTAGCGCCCTACCGCCTTCCCCACATCCAACACATCAATACCATCATTACGTCCATTTATTCTCTATAATTAAACTCATTTTTCATAATTCTTCTTCTATATCTCATACCCGGAGCAAGTGAATATCGCCACTGCCTACTACCTGGGGCCATAATCACATTTATTTACAAACCAGCATTCCCGTTACATTTTTCAACTTATATCACCTCTTTACAATCTTCCTTCACTTGCAAGTTATTATCCTTTCAATGTTCAACTCCCTCCCTATAATTAAATTTAAGTTTAGGACATTGGAGAGTAAAAATAGAGGTTTAGAAGTTCAAAATTACCTTTTAAAACACAAAACTCACTTTGCTGATTTCAAGAGTCACGCGTGCGCGTGGGCGTGTTTTTCTTGCTCGCGTACGCATGCACCTTGCTCACGTACGCAAGATGCCCAACTCGAAAGGGTTGGTCATGTCGCGTGCAGGTGGTCGCGTACGCAAGATATGCATAGTGGCAAAAATACTGAATGCTGCAGAATTTCAGTTTTGCACTCCAAACTTCCGACGCGCATAACTTTTTCGTTTTAAAACATTTTTCATTCGTTCTTCTAACGATGTAAACTCCGAAAGCTGAGTTATGGCTCTCCGAAGTTCGGCCAAAAATTAAATTTTTTTCACAAAACATCTTCAACTTCTTTTTTCACAAAAGTTACACTTTCCTAACAAACTACTTCAACCATATACAGCCCAAAGCACATCAATTACACATCAATTCTTCATTCTCATATCAAGACATCCTTTACACAAAATCATTAACACCAATACCAACTATTTCACTCATTACAACCTTATTCTTCAACATACCAACAATACTAATTCACACATCATTAATATCATCACTACATCAATCCACTTCATCGACATTCCAATAACATCATCATTATTATTTACCAATCTTCACATATAATATTAAACGCATCATTCATACAACATACAATCCAACCACTCAGCTCAATAACACTAACAACAAGACCTCATATGTTCATTAATCATCATCAAATCACTAATCATTAACCATCACTTATCATTCTTACCTCTTTCCGGCCTCCAGCCCAAATTCACGGCCTCCGGCTCAATATTTCATCAAATAAACTTACAACCACATAATTCACTATCCAATACCAATTTCTATCCACACATCAACTATGCAAAATTCCACAATCCTTATCCAATATCAATATCATCCATACCAACATCAATCTTTATCCGTACATCTAATACACATATAATACCAATCAATCATACCATTCAAGCTTAAAATGAAACATTTGTAACAAAAAATTTGTATCAAATTTAAAATTATTACAAAAAAATAGTATTTTATAACAATAATTAGTGATTGTTACAAAAGGATAATGTTTTGTAACAAAAGAAACAAGTTGTTACAAAACATGATAATATTTTGTAACAACCTGTTTTATTTTGTTACAAATAATGTTAGTTTTTGTAACGAGATGGTGTTTTGTTACAAAATATTGTAATATTTTGTAACAAAAAAAAAACAAATTGCAAAAATTCAGAATATTTTGTAACAAAATATTTTTTTTGTTTCAAAAACTCCAATTGTTTTGTAACAAAACAACTTTCTGTTTCAAAAACTTTAATTGTTTTGTAACAAAAATTTAATTTGTCACAAAATTTAATATTATTTGTAACAAGTTAATTATTTGTCACAAAATATAAGTATATTTTACGACAATTTTTTTCAAAATGTTAAACACTTTAAGAATAAAAAAATTGTGTATATATTTTTTTTTCAAAATAATTTCATTTTGTTTCAAAAAATAAAATTTTAAAAATTATAAATATTATTTTAGATTCTTCTAAAAAAGTAATATACAATTTTTATTAATAATCAAATTTTAAAATTAATTAAAATTTAATTCATGTAACTTAAAGAAATTTTAAGTTAAATTATAAATATAAATAAAAGTAAATAAATATAAAAGAAAAAAACTACATTACTCAATGCTGAAGGTAAAAAGAAGCTTAGTAGTGCAGTGGTAAGACCTTAGATTTTGAAAAATTAATAATAAATTATTTATGATTTATTTTATTTATTTGAGAGCATATTTTTAAAAATTTTTGTATTAATTAAGTACTTTCTTATTATTGATTTAAAGCTTCAGTGATTTAAAAACAATGAGAATTTTATATGCGCTAATTTAAATAATTATCTTTTGAATATTATTTTATAATTTAAAAAAAAAATTAATTTAATTATCTTTAATTATTAGGGGTGGCAACATGTACCCTACCCGCGGGTATCCAACCCGACCCCAGCCGATCGGGTAGGGTTGTCAACCCGATCCGCAGCTGGTAGGGTAGGGTGTGGGTTGGGTTTTTGTGCGGGTCGGGTAGGATGCAGGTTGAGCCTCAACCCTACCCGACCAACCCACACCCTATATATGTATATGTTATATATTTATATAAAAATATGTTTTAAGTGGATATTAAACCAAAGACCTCTCACTAAATATAAAAGATCCTTAGCCACTAAAAAAAATCATTAATTGATAATTTAATACTTTTGTTTTACATAAAAGTCAATTCTATTTTAAATTATCATGAAGTTATATAATAATTTTATATCTTTTTTGTAACCCGCGGGTTAAAAACGGATAGGGTTAGGATTGAGATATTCTCAACCCACAAGTAGAATAGGGTTGTGTTTATATAAAAATCTCAATCTGCGGATAGGGTTAGGATTGGCTTCAAACCCTACCCTACCCTACCCATTGTCACCCCTACTAATTATTGAATTAAAGTATTTATTTGAAAATAAATTAAGTTCATAATTAAATAAATATTTTTGTAAATATTAGTATTAGATTAAAATTAATTTTCAATTACTCTATTACCCTAATTTTATTAAAATTACTAAATTATCTGAAATTTCTAATTTCGTACCTGAAACCCTAATTCCCGAATTGAAACCCTAATCCCTTCTACCCAACCCACACACACCTAACCCACCCCCAGCCCACTAGTTGTTCAATCTTCAATTAGCCACGTTCAGCCTTCCATCACCACCAGCGAGATACGAGAGTGAGGGGAACAGAGGAAGGAGAAGGCTGCTACACCGGCGTCGCGCCTCACCGCCGTTCAGCTTCCTTCTGCTCACGTCTGGTCCGCCGTAGGGGAAGCCGTTCGTGCTGTCACCGTCGAATTGGGCTTGTCACTGCTGCTGCTGAGCCGCCATCGATGCAAGGAACCGCGCGCGAGAGAGGGAGGAGTCGTCGAGGGAGAAGAGGTAGCGCAGAGGAGGGAAGCGTTGCTGCCTGCGCCGCCACCTTGCCTCCATCCTCGCTGGAGCTTCATTGTCGCCGCCGTGGTTGTCGCGGTGTGCGGGCTTCGCGAAGAGAGAGAGACGAACGCGAAGGACCAGGGTAGGAGCGAGGCCCTGTTCCGCGCCGCCATGCCTTCACGCCGTCAAACCACCACCGCCACTACTAGGGTTTGACTCCGTCATGTCCTGTTGCCGCCGGAGTTAGCCGCTATTAGAGTTGTTGTTCTGCCATCGTCAAACTTGAAGGAGGACGTCATTGCTGTTGTTGCCGGTAGCACTATTACTGTTCTGGTTCTGGTCTATTCTTTTATTTAATTCTGTTTCATTTACACACTTCAATTTGTCACTGCCATGCTTGTGAACGATTTGATTTAGTATATTCCTTGTCCTAAATTTCTAGAGTTGTGTTTGCTCTTGATTTCTATTCAATTCGAATCCTTTGTCCTGGTGCAACCATCGTTGCTGCCTTAGGAAATTGACACTGCTGCTGTTCTGGTTATGTTGGAATGCCGCCGCTGCTGCAAATTTAGAACAAAAGAGGGTTTGTCATGTTTAATTTCTGAGTTCGACTAGATGAGGTAGGGGATTTGTTTTGAAAAATAAATGTTTTAAGTTATGAATGCCAATAAAATTAAATGAGTAACTGCAAATGATTTATGGTTGCTTTGTGTGAATAATTGTTGGAATTGAGTTGAATCATGGCTGTAGTTGGTGATTGGTTTAATGATTTAATGTAGTAATTATTGACGACGTTCTGTATTTTGAAGTTAGCTCATGCTACTACTTGTTGATGTTGATTTTGTGTATGGAATGTTGCTATGGCTGCTGGAAATTGATTTGATGAATCAGAATTTGAGATATGTTGTTATAGATGAGATGCTGAAGAATAGATGTTGTGATAATATGGTTACGTTGCACCTATGATATGAAATTGTGATATATTGAATTAAGAGTTCTTGGGCAACTTTGGTTAGTCAAAAGAAAGTTAGAAATGTGGTTTTAGATGAATCCTAGCTTGAATATAGGATTTGGTATATGAGGTTGTTGGAAATACTTTGTGCAGAATTTCTGTAGAAATCTGCATAATTGGCAGCAGAATGAAGGACTTTTTGGGAGCATTCCAGACCTAATTTTTAGATAAAATTATTTTTGTGTAAAACTTTAGTGTGTCCTAAAAATTCCATAAAAATTTCATGGAATTTGGCCAAATGGTTTGGAAGATATGATTTTTTGAAGTTTAGTAGTTGCTGCAGATTTTTCTGGTTTTCTGGTTCTGCAGTACCAACTTTCAGACGCTATAACTTTTAATTTAAATAGAATTAAGAGTTGATTTCAAAAGGATTTTAAAGATCTATCAGTCTATTTTAACTGAGTACAATTTTCATGTTCATATATATTTTGTAGACTTAGATAAGTCACTTGGAAGGTCGGTTGTTTGCTGGAAACTCTGAACTGGTTTATGAAAACAGGGCTCCACTTCCAATTGATAATTAATTAATCAAATGAAGTGATATGAACCTAAAACTTGTGAATTCTGAAACTTAGGGATGTTGGCTGTAATCTCACCAAAATTTAGAAGCAACGGATTAGAATTAAAATTATTATGGAATTTATAAAAAAACATGGCTACTGTCTGTTTTCCGAATTTTCGTACATGCAACAGCAGAATTTTAAAGTTTGTATAAAATTCAATTCTAATCCAAATTCAGTAAAACCTAACTTAAATTAAAGATTAATATCTCTAGAGTTACCTTACCAACATGGGTTTAGATTAGACAAACTTAAAAAATGAAAAGGAATGTAAGTTGCCCCTAAGGAAACTAGGTCCTAAAGGTACTCTTAAAATTGCTTATGGTTTTAATACATTTTCCTAGATGATTCCTATTTTATTAGTATAGTTTAATTTGTATATGGATCTATTTATCACATTTTACTTGTGTCATAGTTGAAAAATGATAAATGTCCTATTATTTGGTTTGATAAATTTGGTTGTGTATTGGCTGGACATAAGTTGTGAATTGGTTGTTTTTGTTGGAACCGTAGACGGTGGAAATATCCAAGTTTTAGGGAGGTTCTGTCAAAAATTTTCTAAACATTTTGGATAAAACTTAATGGATAAAATTATAGTTAGTGTTATATCTTGTTTCTAATCTTTTGTTTTGATTTTTCTTATCTACAGGAGTGTTGAAATGGTGACCACATGCTACCTTGAGGGAAGAATATTTGATTCATAGAGAGACTAATCTATGTTAGAACTTTTAACTTTAGGTTGAACTTATGCAAGACATATAACTTGTAGAACTAATCAATGTACTCACTAATGTTATTTTGTTTTAAAACAACTTTAGCTAAATGAGGCATGTTTGAATTATGTATATTTTTGCATATTATATGAATGTAGACTTGCTTATTAGAATAGTTAATATATTAGTTAATTTAAAAAATAATTTAGTAAATTATGCATGCAAGTTGTATTAAAAAAAAGGTTTAATTACTCTATTGGTCCTTATAGTTTTACCAAATTTTTAATTAGGTCCCTATACTTTTTTTTCTTTCAATTTGGTCCCTATATTTCTTTAATTTTGTAATTAAGTTCTTCCTAGTGTAAAAAATATTAGAGTTAACTGAATATTTCTTAGCAAATTGAAGGTATTTATAATTAAAAACTTAATTAAATCTTTAACCGCATGTATTTTGGTAAAAATATTATATTAATTTTAATATTTTTAACATGAAAAGGACGTAATTACAAAATTAAAAGCAGTGTAGGGACCCAATTGAAAGGAAAAAAAGTATAGGGACCTAATTAAAAATTTGGTGAAACTATAGGGACCAACAGAGTAATTAAACCTAAAAAAAATTGTTACAAAATAATTAATTTGCTTTTGTAACTAAAAAAAATAACGTTAAAAAATCAAGTAATATTTTGTAACAAAATTTTATGATAGGAAAAAAAAAGATTGTCATCAAAAATACCTTGAAGATCAAAATTTGTTACCACTTTTGTAATGGCTTCCGGTTTTTTGTATCAGAAAAATTTGTTACAAAATACCACTTTGAATTATAACAGTTCCATTTTTTGTTACAAAAACATTTTGTAACGGGACATACTGCAACGGACCTTATTTTGTTACAAAAACCTTTTGTTTCAAAATTTTGATTTTTTGTAACAATTTTTTTGTTACAAATATTGCTTTTTCTTGTAGTGCTAGAAATTCACATCATATCACACGGTACTTAAATGAAACTTAAATCGTACCTCTTGGAGCTAAAATAATTGAGCCTCTTCTTTGAAAATCTCCACCAAACCTTAGCTCCAAGCCTTACTAAAACCCCACAAGCAATATCAATCTCCCAATTGTGTACCAAAATCACCCAATACTCTAACATAACCAGTTTTCACACTTATAATCAACCTAGGGTTAATGAAATTGATAAATCACTAGGTGTTTGGGAATTTCTTACCTTTTCCTATGGAATTGGTTAATGAAACTCATCAGTAGCTCATATTATAACACTCCTAAATAACCAAAATCACAATATCTCAACATACACTTAACCAAATTCGAATTCAAAAAGAAAAAATAAAACTGGGCTTTGAGTTTCGAAATACTTACCACAAAACTTAAATAGAATCGAAGAGGAGGAAAAGAGCGATGCGTGGCCACAAATGGCTCATCAATCAGAGCTCCGTAGCTAAAGTTACGGTGGTTTGAATGTTGGTGAGTTAGAGTTTGGTGTTCATCTTCTTTTCTCTCTTCCTCTCAACGTGTTTCACCTCAAATGAGGGGTGAAATGTTGAATGTTGGTGCTTTTGTGGGTTGAGTGAGTGGGCCCTGGGCCCAATCGTGGCCCAGGTCTATTTACTTAGCCCGTTAGCCCAATTTTGGGCCAAAACCTTTAAAGTTAGAGCTTAAATCCATACTTAAATATTTTTACTTTCCCAAACTAACTTTTATCTTCTTACCCTCTTTACTCAAAATTAATTTTCTTAGACACAGTACCGGACGGACGTAAGCTGATACTGCCGGCAAAAATGCTACTTCGCATTTTTATACTGAAAACTATGTTTTCAGACTCAGAAAAATCAACTGAGTCTAAATATCATATTTAAATTATCAAATTCTGATTGCTAATTTTTCTAACCATATTCACTCATATTTAATTTATTATTTATTTAATGTTCGTTTATTTGGGGTTTTACAGAAGTCATCAATAAGAAAGTCAGAATTAACTAATCAAGGGCGTGAAATTGACTTACTACGCATTTTGAAAAACACAAAAACATGTTTCAGCTTATGAAAGGTAACATTTTATCTTTATTTTTGAAGGAGTGAAAATACTCAAAATTGGGGATACAAAGTAAAGAGATTGATATATTTGCATAGACCGCTCATCCATCGTTATCGAATACGGTAAGTCATCACCCACATGATACTACATATATTGTTTGATTATCTTTGTTTATACCTTCAACAAATTCAAATACTTCTATAGTTATTTCTAATCACAGTTATTTCTAAACAGCTTATAAACCAATCAACAATAAAACCCACAATAATAACCCAAAATTTTCAGCAATTCAGCAAACTCATAAATTTAGTAATTCAGTAATTTATAAACTAATTCAAACTTCAATAAAAAACATTCCAAAACCAATACAACTATTTCAAAATTTCAACCTTTCAATTCAACATTGCCATTTAATTTCCAATCAGCTCACCAACCAACGAATATTAAAATTCCCATAAGTAACACAAGAAATTTGCTTGAACAAAAAATTGGAAATACTAAAATCCAAATCTATAATAGGCTAAAGGTGAAAGCAATAGAATCTTAAAGAAGGTTACCTGAAGTCTTAAACTTTGAAGTTTGAGAGGCAAAATTGTAGCTTGAAATTGGGGCTCAATGAGTGTAAACATGTTGGCTGCTGCTACCAATTACAAGCTCGAATCAGGGGGCTCAAGGTCTTGAATACAGCAATGCCGACGCAGGTATCAACCAGCGACAGCCAGCTGCAACGGAGAATGACGGCAAGAAACAGAGCAGTGACACAGTCGTGCGGAGTAAAGATCAAGGCACAAAGAAGAAAAGAGCGTTAGAGACTGAGAAATGAAGATGCAAACCAGATCGGAAGTAATAGCAGTGGCAAACAACAGCAGTGCGTGTCGAACGATAGTGTGTGGCGTACGGCATGGCGCGGTGGATAGTAGAAGCGCAGAGCACTACATCAGTCACAAAAGGGAAACAACACAAAAAAAAGAGAGACGATAGAGATGCTGGTTCGTGAGACACGGCAGGTCGGCGGCTGCTAAGGAGGTGACGGGGTTGGACTTAGGCGAACGACAACGCTCCTGAATTGGACTGAGACGAATGGTAGAGTAGTGGAGAATGATTGCAGGAGACGACGCTGCAACATGCAACCTGTGAAGCCAACAGACGACGCTCCAATATCAGAGACAACGTTGTGCAGGGGAATGGGAGGGGAACTCTGAGGTGTGGGCTAGTGTGATTGAGGGTAAGCGTGCGACGCTGGAGAGTTAGGGTTATTGTGAAACTAATATACATATAATAAAACTTATTTAAAACGTTGTTCTATGTAATTAAGTTGTTTTATTGATAAAATTAAATTAAAAATTTTATTTGTTTAAATTAAATCAAAATTTTAATCATTGTTAATTTAAATTTTTTAATTTTTATTATTTTATAATTACTGATATTTTAATTTTAATTTTACACAACGACTAATTATTAAAAAATTATATGAAAGTCCTAATTAAATAAGGTCAATTAAAAAATTAATTTAATTCATTTTAATATTTTAAAAATAAAATTCTAAATAATTTATCAAAAATAAAAAATGACAAGAATCATGGGAGGAGGAAATTAAATAGAACGTCCTATGTAAGAAAGTGATGTTAATACGCAATGTAAGTATTTTGTATAAAAAAAGTAGTTAGGAGTTTCATTAGTGAATAAATTTTAATATTAATAATATATTAAATAATATAATGTTATAATTAAAAATTTTTAATAGGTATTTATTTTGAATATTAATGTAATTTAGATTCTTTTATTATTATATTTTTTACGTTTGGAAATAAATATTATATAATTAGATTTTTAGATTATTATTTACAATAATAATAATATAATGTAGATATTTTTCACAATTAGTTTGTCAAATATTAAAAATAAACATTATATTTGGAAAAACATTATGTGCATGTATAATGTGTTGTCATTATTTAAGTAAATATTTATTTCTTCAATAATTGGTATGTAATTGTTAATTACTGTAAAATATTTTAATTTTATATTAGATATGGATAAAAGATAGATTTTAGAGACATGAGGTAGTACAGAATATAAGCAAGAATTGAATAATTTCTTAGACTTTGCATTTGTTAATGCATGGTCAGATGGAATGATTAAATGTCTATGTCCAAAGTGTGGGTTCCAACTTATATAAATAAGAGAAGATGTGTACGACCACCTATTGCTGAGGTCGTTTCCCCCCGAGTACACTATTTGGATTCAGCATGGTAAGAAACCTTGTGACGAGGGCACAAGGTTTAAGCGCATAACTGATAATCCGAAATCCCAACCAAATCCAATAACGCAAATGGTTAATGAGGCATTCGATCTCTTAGTGCAAGAGGGGGGCGATGACACCGCAATAGATGAACATGTTGAGGATGATGAACAAGAATTTTCGAATTTATACGGCGGGCAAGTCGTGTGGCAAGGGATTTTAATGATTTAGTTGCTGATGGAGAACAAAAATTATATCCCGGATGCTCAAAATACTCAAAGCTATCATTTCTAGTGAAGCTTTACCATATAAAGTGTATATGTGGTGTTAGTGACAAGGCAATGTCAATGATCCTAGATTTGTTGCGAGATACATTTGACCACACTAAACTTTCGAGGACATTCTATGAGGCTAAGAAGACGATTAGGAAACTGGGAATTGAATACAAAAAAATATATGCTTGTCCAAATGATTGCATGTTATATCGGAGTGATGATGAAGACTTGACCAAGTGCAAACAATGCGGGACTTCAAGATGAAAACAAAAGGTGCGGGAATGTTCTATTCTCAAGCTGAAAACTCATGTCAAGAGAAATGAAAAACCAATACCAGCAAAGACTCTTCGGTACTTTCCTCTCATCTCGCGATTGCAACGGTTATTCATGTGTAACAAAACATCTAAAGACATGTTATGGCATAAAGAGGGTCACAACAACGACGATTTTTTAAGGCATCCAAGGGATGCTGAAGCATGGAAAAAGTTTGATGCGAAGAATAATTATTTTTCATTGGATCCGCGTAGTGTTCGCTAATGGATTTAATACTTTCGGGAACATGAGCACAAAGTATTCCATTTAGCTGGTGATTCTTATCCTGTACAACTTTCCTCCATGGCTTTGTATGAATCATACCTCTTTCATTCTACCTAAGATTATTCCTGAGCCTAAAATTTCAGGTAATGACATAGATATTTATCTGCAGCCCTTGGTTGTTGAGTTGAAGCAATTATGGGATGGCGTTGAAACGTACAATGCTAATAAGAAATGCACTTTCAAGATGTTTGTAGCATTGATGTGGACTATTAGCAATTTTCCAGAATTGGAAAACTTATATGGGTGGAATATGCATAGCAGGTTGGCATGTCCTACCTATAATTTGGATGATAAGGCATAGCGACTCACGTTTAGTAAAAAATGGTGTTTTATGGGTCATTGTCGTTTTCTAAGTCAGGGACATAAATTTAGACTGGACCAGGTGAGATTTGATGGCCAAGTAGAGAACATGGATCCCCCAAAGACGTTGTCTAGAACAGATATCTTGAGGCAATAATCAAATTTTCACGTGTCATTCGTAAAGATGACAAATGTGATAGGACAAAAAAGACGCAGTGGTGAAGATGACAACCAGTGTGACTCAAATTGGAAGAAGAAGAGTGTTTTCTTTGATCTCCCATATTGGGAAGAAAGTATGATGCGTCATAACATTGATGTAATGCACATAGAAAAATTTATGCGATAACGTAGTGTTCACTATATTAAATGATAGTGGAAAGTCAAAGGACAATCTGAAACCGCGAAAGGATTTACAATGCATGAGCATAAGGCCAGAGTTGTGGCCGTGCGATGGTGGAAAATATTCTTCAATATTTACCATGTCAAATTCACAGAATGATATATTTCTAAAGACTCTTCAAAAAGTTGTCTTTCTAGATGGTTATTCCAGCAATATTACGCGTTGTGTTGACTTGCAACAGCGTAAGTTAACTGGGTTGAAAAGTCATGATTGTCACATTTTGATCGAACATTTACTTCTAATTCTGGTCAAGAATGAACTGCTTGCCCCCATGGCTAGCGTAATTGCCGATCTGTCATCATTTTTTCGAGCACTGTGCGGGAAAGCCATTAACCCTCTATAGCTTGATGAACTCCAAAATCATGTTCATACCCTATGTCGTATGGAAATGATTTTTCTTCCATCGTTCTTCATAGTCATGGTACACCTTATCGTGCATCTTGTTGAAGTAAAACTTGGTGGCCCAGCACATTATCGGTGAATGTATCCAATAGAGAGATTAGTTTTTATACAACCCTGTTTACAACATGCGGTTCAATAATTAATTTATGCTAAGTGTATGAATTGTTTTTTTTAAAGATATATGGGTTGTATGAAGCAATATGTGCGCAACAGGGCTCAAACAGAAGGCTCAATTGCGGAGGGCTACTTATCAGAGGAAATTCTAACTTTCTGCCCTAGATATATGAATAACATTGAGACTAAAATGAATCGGCCGGTGCAAGTTGACGATCAACCTAGTGGAGTAATCCTTAATGCATGTGAAACTATGTTCCCAAAAGTTGGAAATGCGTTAGGGGTTGCAACACATTTTAAGCTAACTCAAATGGAATGACATCAAGCATATTATCACGTGCTAGTCAACTACGAGGCTGTTTCTGAATTTATTGAGTAAGTAATCTTATGTTATATTTCAAATCTCAAATATAAATCTTTACACCCGGTCACTATTTGCGAATAACGTTCTACTATTTCATATAGTTCAAAAAACAAAGAGAAGGTTACGAGATCAAACAAGGTCAGCATCGAAAATAGACAACATTGTGCACAAGGAATTTGTTTAGTGGTTCAAGCAAGAGGTTAGCATAGAGTATGGCGTTATACCAATTGCTTTGATAGCATAAAACATATACTACGATATTCTACTTTTTATGAAATTAAGAATAGTTGTTATATGGTAGCAGGTTCTAATGGATAGCACTCAGTATTCAAATGAACTTAAATGACTTGCATGTGGACCCATACTTCAAGCAACATGTTATGAGGCATACAATATCAATGGGTATAAGTTTAGAACTATGACGAAGGAGGAAGAGATGAAAACCGAAAATAGTGGAGTATATGTCTTGTCTAATACACGAAGTTATGCAAGCATGCATGGCAAAAAAGTGGTTGTTGGTAACGTCCCATACTATGACAAAATAGTAGACATAATTGAATTGAATTACAGTTGTCGGTTCTCAGTCGTGTTGTTCAAGTGTGTTTGGGAGGACACGACTACTAGTAAAGGTATAAAACAAGATCATTTGGGTCTTACTAGTGATAACTTCTCTCATTCGATACACACCGATGTTCGAGAAGACCATGAACCGTACATATTGACATCAAAGGCTCATCTCGAATACTATGTGGATGATGAAGTAGATAAAGATTGGAGTGTAGTGGTTCATGTCAAGCCACGAGACTTGTATGATATGGGAGAAGATAATGAAGAAGTTGAAGTTAGTTTTTCTCCATAGCTAGGGTTGAACATCTCAGCGGCAAATGACTTTGGAGACTTGCAGTTGACAAGAGATGATGTTATAGAAGACCCTGCCGACAATGCATCTGAAAATATCGACGAGGTTGCATAATGGAAACAGGATTAAAGTTAATGATTGTTAACAAGGGTCTTTTTATAATTAATGTGTTTAATAATGTTAATGGTGTATGTAGTTTGATAGTTATATCACGATTGGTAGTTTCAAAACTCAATTAAATCTTTACTGAATTGTTGGTTTTAATAAATAAAAGTCGTGTCCTATTTTTTTATATGATTTTTTTAGAAATAGTTAGCTTACAATGAAGTATTAATTTCGTTATTATTGTTGATATTCTTAATATCATTGTTATGATAATCATGCTATCTATTTGTTATAATCGATGCTAAAATTGTTATCAGTAATAAATATTAGAGAACGTAAAATAATTGCTTAACATGGAAAATAAAAACGGAAGACTTTTCATCATGCTGTGCAAGCACAACATTCACGAAAGCGATGGCTATGGTCTCTCTATTCTCTTCATTGGAATATGCAATTTCTGTTGCTAGAGACATATGGTTTCATAAAGTGAATGTTAGGTGTTGGTTGGAGGCTATATCAGGACACTCTTGTTTCAACCAATACTTGGATACGGCTAACGAATCTATCATGCAGGTTTGTTTATCAAGCATACCCTATTAAACTTGTCTTAAACTATATTTGATTAATACATATTTTAAGTTGTCATATGCGAACATACTTGCTGCAATAATATTTGCAATGTCAATATTCATATTTGTAGGAATTTTATGAATAGGGATCAATGTATGAGAAGAAATTTGGATATGTTTTTATGATATATGCATTTGGGAAGAGCTCTGAAGACATACTCGCTGAATTAAAGGTAAAAAAAATCAAAAATGCTATTTGTACACTAATTATAACTAATTATAACTAAATGATAATGTAACACCCTAATACTTTTAAACTGAGTTAAGCTTTATTCGGATTATATTTAGTAGCTGATATTCAAAACCTTGCGAAATTTTTCTTTTAAACAAATGTGAAATATTTATATAAAATAATTTATAGATAAAAATATTGAATAATTAGTTTTTATTAGAATAGTTACTAGTTGAAAAATATAAGTGGATTTGAAAATACTAACATGAAAAACCGGTGTGCTAAACTATGAAGGCACAATAATGACAAGCTTTACTCATACCAAATAAAAAAGGAAACATAATAGTTACAATTGCAATCAGTCAATAAGGATAAAACAAGACACATAGGAAATCCTAATTCTCTTAATTTGTTTAACTATGGCTAAAGCAATTGCATATTCTTCCTTCTTAAGGTAAACGTTTAATGTTTTGTATCTATGTCCTCGATAGCTTGCTCCCATTAGTGCACCTGTCTTTTCACCTCAACTGTATTGCTTCGTACTGCATCGTTCCTGAAGATGGTACGAAGAGAGGGGTGAGAAACAAAAGTTTCTCAGTAGTTTATCTATATGGTGTCATCGTATCCATCCCCAGCCATTCCGAGTTTTAAAATAAAAATAGTGATGATGCAATGTTGTTCAATTATTATTTTCAAAAGTCTTGATTAGTCGGAGTGGTGTGACTTTTAGATGCTTCTCATTTACTTATGTCATGACATGTGTAATGCATACAAAATGCCTATAGCGTTAAAACATATAAAGGTAACTCATAAACCTTGGTATGATGTTCTCATAGGCCATAAAACAAGACGAAATAAATAATAAATAAGAGAAGAATAGTAACATTGCCATAGATAAGTCAAACAGAATAGATCTGAATAAAATAAAGATCTTAAATAATATCATACATCATACAAAAAGGAACTTTGGAAAAAGAAGGATCTTTAAATGCAATAATAAACATAATCATAAATAAAAAAAAAAAGATAAAAGAAGAACAATCATAATCACTCTTTTCATTGTACTTTTCATTACTTTTTCTCGTAACTTTTATGGAAGGTATTGAGCTCAAACCGGTATAAAAGGTGGGAGTCCCCTTCCCTTACAGAAGGTTCTTATCCCAAATGTTTTGGCAATCACCTTCCCTTACCGAAGGATCATATTGATATCTTGTCTTTGGGGTCTCCTTCCCTTACCGAAGGATCATTCCCTCAGTTCAATTTACAATCAAGGTTATTTAGACATACACAGTTGACAAGAGATGATGATATAGAAGACCCTGCCGACAATGCATCTGAAAATATCGACGAGGTTGCATAATGGAAGCAGGATTAAAGTTAATGATTGTTAACAAGGGTCTTTTTATAATTAATGTGTTTAATAATGTTAATGGTGTATGTAGTTTGATAGTTATATCACGATTGGTAGTTTCAAAATTCAATTAAATCTTTACTAAATTGTTGGTTTTAATAAATAAAAGTCGTGTCCTATTTTTTATATGATTTTTTTTAGAAATAGTTAGCTTACAATGAAGTATTAATTTCGTTATTATTGTTGATGTTCTTAATATCGTTGTTATGATAATCATGCTATCTATTTGTTATAATCGACGCTAAAATTGTTATCAGTAATAAATATTAGAGAACGTAAAATAATTGCTTAACATGGAAAATGAAAACGGAAGACTTTTCATCATGCTGTGCAAGCACAACATTCACGAAAGCGATGGCTATGGTCTCTCTATTCTCTTCATTGGAATATGCAATTTCTGTTGCTAGAGACATATGGTTTCATAAAGTGAATGTTAGGTGTTGGTTGGAGGCTATATCAGGACACTCTTGTTTCAACCAATACTTGGATACGGCTAACGAATCTATCATGCAGGTTTGTTTATCAAGCATACCCTATTAAACTTGTCTTAAACTATATTTGATTAGTACATATTTTAAGTTGTCATATGCGAACATACTTGCTGCAATAATATTTGCTTTATGAATAGGGATCAATGTATGAGAAGAAATTTGGATATATTTTTATGATATATGCATTTGGGAAGAGCTCTAAAGACATACTCGCTGAATTAAAGGTAAAAAAAATCAAAAATGCTATTTGTACACTAAAATCAGCCACCAATGTATTTGTATATAAATATATGTGTGGTTTAATTTATTTTCAATGTGTATTTGTATTTCAGCATGTATTTTATATTGGTGGCTAATTTTAGTGGCTGATTTTGGTGTAGACGTATCATAACTAAAAAAATATATATAACATAGAAAGTTCATCATAAAGAAACAGTGTTTTACAAAAAGGATGATGAACTATATTTTTTATTATATAGATGCGCTTTACAAACAAGCATGCGATTGAGTTGGATATTGCATCACATGAGGAAATAAAATTTATAGAATTACCCATTACAGAGATCCTTTCAGAGAAATCTGCCCAAACTATCAACAAGGGAGATGGTAATCATTGTTTATTTTTATTTACTTTTGAAACTTGTCTTACCATATTAACGTACCTATTTTTTTTTTCTAATTTACCATCTAATGACTTGGGGATTGTTGGTTTCATCTAATTATACTAAGATTTTTGTATGCGGGTTGATAATTTTAGTGTTAGCTGAATATTCAGGCGAAATAGTTAATGACAGTCTAGATGTGGCAAAGACTGATTTAGAAGACAATTTAGATGATATCTCCTCTGTTGGAATTGACATCTCTATGTAGTTTGATCTGAATAAGGTTCCGGAAGAAGACAATAAAACTTTAGATGACCAACAAAGAGAAGATGACGTATACGTTGCAAAAGGGGTTTCAATCTGAACAAAAAACTATGGTTGGAAAATGACATATTAGATCCTCTATCACGTGAAGCCAATAGATTCTTGACAGAATATTTTTTGCCAGGTCAATACGATGTTGAAGAGAAAATTTGACCTTTTATTTTAAGACTTACATTATTTCCCTTAATTTAATAGTTTGGGTTGCGGTATTACATATTTCACTACTTTAAGAATTTATTGATTGAGAAAAGCTCTGCATACAAGTCATTAGGGCTTGTATGCTTTACAAGTTAATTAACGAATAAACCCTCCAAAACGCGATGCAAGGTACGTTCTTCTTCTTCTTCCTCTTCCTCTTCTTCTTCTTCTTTTCTTTCGTTTCTTGCCTTCTCTTTCTCCTCCTTCTTCTTCTTACTGCACATTCTTCTTCCTCTTCTCTTTCGTTTCTTGCTTTCTCTTTCTTGTTCTTCTTCTTCTTGCACGTTCTTCTTCCTCTTCCTCTTCTTCTTCTTTTTTCTCGTTTCTTCCCTTCTCTTTCTCCTTCTTCTTCTTCTTGCTACACGTTCTTCTTCCTCTTTCTGTTCTTCTTTTTCATTTACGTGCTTTTCTCTCTGTTTTCTTTCTTCGTTATTCTCGATTTTCATTGTTTTTTTACATCAAGCTCTGAAATCGTTTTTGAAGAAGAAGAAGTAGCAGAAGATGAGGAGGAGAAAGAGAAAGAGTTCTGAAATATGCATGAGGTGTACTTCAACGAATTTTGGATGTATTTCTTAAATCCTTTAGGTGTATTTTTGTAATCCTTTGGGTGTATTTCTGTAATCCTTTGGGTGTATTTTTATAATCGTTTGGGTGAATTTCTGCAATCCTTTGGGTGTATTTCTGTAATCGTTTTGGTGTATTTCTGCAATCCTTTGGGTGTATTTCTATAATCGTTTGGGTGAATTCCTGTAACCATTTGGGTGTATTTCTGTAATCGTTTGGGTGTATCACAGAAATACACCCAAAAGATTACAGAAATACACCCAAAGGATTTAAGAAATACACCCAAAATAGGGGGAGACAGTATATTTCTTCTTGAAATTTTTTAATGTTTTGCTGGTTAAGGATGAGGCATATGACAGAGACAATCTAGAAGAAAAACCTAGAAGAACAGTAAAATAGTACTTTGAATAATGTTTCTTCCTTTTTTCTGGTGATTTTTTATGGAGATTTGTATCTTTTCTTCTTGATTTCTTCTACTCTTCGCGAAGAGTTGGAACGTTTCTGCAGAATTGTAGTAGTTTGTTTTGAATCTTGATGGTTTGCGTTTTGATTGAGGAAGAAGAGGAAGAGTGAACGTGGGTGGAAAGAGCGCGTGTTTTTTTTTTATGGTTTGCGTTTTGATTGAGGAAGAAGACGAAGAGTAAATGTGTTGTTGAATGAGCGCGTGTTTTTTTCTTAGACTTGGAGCAACTTGTATAACTTGTAAGCCAAAAAGGCTTGTATGTGTAGCAGGCCTCTATGATTTAGGTTTAGTAAGGTATAACTTCGAAGAAGCCTACTATTAATGTATGCTCAATTGAAATTAGCATTAATTTATACATATTTTATATATTTCTTTTAGATTTATACTTGAATGCAAACTTAAAAAATCTTATAGTAAACGAGAAAATTTAATTTATAAATTTGTTCACGTGATTAAATAAATATATTTTTAAATTGATTAATTTTTTTACGTAAAATAAATCCAAAAATAGTGTTACGGTTTAAATAACAGCGACTCAAACATATTTGTCAAAATAAACTTATTAGAATGTATCAAAAATTAAAATACGGCCAAACTCAAATTAATTACTAATAAAAAATTCTAATTTTATGAAATATAACATTTTTCTATTACAACAATGAAGAAATTAGTAAGAACTTAAGTAATTTATACTCTGTTTGTCTTCAAAAAGAGACTACATCGAAATATTAAAGTTGAGGTTTTTAACAAAAATTGCGGCGGTTGGGATGAAACCGCCGCTAAAAGTAAATATTGAATCAGCAACTATTTTTTCACAATCAGGTTAATTTAGCGGCGATTAGAGCATAACTGCCGCTAAAAGGCAAACGAATAACAACGCCACACCTAGCCGCCGCATGGCCCGACCTCTTATAAAATAGACTCAAATTTAAATTATTATAAAGTTTTAATATGTTAATAGGTCAGATCTTACTAATTAGTCTTATTGGCCTATCAAACTTGTTTGGACATGTTAATACATAAATAAATATATAAATAATTTTTATTATTAACAAAATTATTAGATATTTTAAATTTATTATATTTTATTATAAATACTTTTGTGTATTTTAAATATTTTAAAAATTTAGAAATTCTTGTAAACATTAAATTTGACATATTACATATAAGTAATTTTTATTTAAAAATAATTTTTATAAATAATATTTTTAGCTTTTTATTTTTTGTGAAAAACAAAAATTTTCAGGCCTTTTAACAAGCTTTAAGCTAGGTCAAACTCAATAACAGGCTAGACTTAGTACTTAAAAAAATCTATAGTAAATTGCAAGTCAGACTTAGGCCAATTAACTATATGATAGGTCTGTCCTGTTAAGAGTAAAATCTAGTCTGGCCTAGCTTGTTTTCTATCCCTATTTGTACTCATAAATATTCAAAATAATGATAAATCTATTTATAGAAAACAAAATTGCCATCGTATGCATCGAAAATAGGTTTTGATTGACAAAATTACCTAAACCCTAAAAAATTATTCAAAATTTATAAATTACTTATTCTAACCTAATCTATCCATCCCGAATCTCTAACCATTCCTTCCACTCCCTCTCACTTCTATAATCTATATTTCATCATTCTTATTTGTTCTTTTTTGCCGTAAACTTTTTTCTCTTTTACCATTCATTATAATGAGCAATCATTGAATACATTCATCTCTCCTTTTTATTCCATACACTTTTCTCCCCCACAAACAAAATTTAACCTATCTCCGCACTCTCATTCACTTTCCTTCACTTATTCTTCTTCAATAATCAATCCACCATCTCAGTTCTTCAAAATTAAGTTCACCAATCACTCACAATTTCACCTTATTTGTCTTTGTGCTCTCTCAAGTGATCTTTCCATTGAACCTAATAAAGAGTCATTGATGACGGTGTTAAGGCCAGAGCACAGGACCCTGCATGTGACAATGGCAATGTGCACCTCAAAGAAAATGGAAGAAGACTTCCTTGTAGGGGGCCGACATGATGATAAATGAAGAGAGAGGTAGGAGTTGCAAAGGTTCCAAAGAAGTCGTAGGCGATCGGGCAAAAAACAACATTGGATTGAGATGCATAATAGTGTTGATTAGTATGAAAATGAAATAGGGTTCGTGATCCAAGGGGGTTCAAGTGGCTTGGATAGTTGAGATGTATTGAGATAGATGGGGAAGGTCTGTGACATAGTGAGCTTGAAGAGGATGATTTTGTCCATGTCTGAATCATTGCTCGATTATTTTAGAGCCACAACCTAGACAATTCGACAAAGAGAATAAGGCAATGATGATGGTAGTTGGGGATGAGAAATCATGAAGAAAGATTTGGGTGGTCGTGGTAATGGATTAGGGATTGATTAATTATAATTAAAATTAATTATATTTTAATAGCATCTCTCACCTTTTTTTAAATTAATTATATTTTTAATTATATAAAATTATTATAATAAACATAAATTTTATTGAGCATCTAAATTTTAAAAATAAAACAGAAATATTTTTATTAATCATGGCATATTTTCTCTATTCACCAGGAGAGATTTCCGGTTGTGGGTTTTAGGGACGATATAATAAATCGGATTGATAAAGAAGATTCGATAGCTCTGGAGAGAATACCGACAATGGAGGAGATAAGAGAAGCTATTTGGGATTGTGAATCATCCAAAACTCCAGGAAGTGATGGGTATAACATGAATTTCATTAACAAGTGCTGGGATGAGATTGGCACAGAGTTCATGATAGCTGTTCTGGATTTTTTTTGATCGTTAAGGCTGCCTTCTGATTCCAATATTATTTGGGTGGCCCTTGCACCGAAGTTCACCAGAGCCAAGGAGATCAAGGACCTTCGGCCGATCAGCTTAGTAGGTTGTGTTTACAAGGTAATCTCCAAAGTGATGGTTAGGAGAATGAGATCGGCCATGCCAGGTCTAGTTGGGGAGACTCAAAGCGCATTTGTGAAGGGTCAAAAAATACATGATGGTGCTCTTATTCCATGCGAAACAGTGCACTAGTTAAAGACGAGAAAGAAGAAAGCAGCAATCATTAAATTAGACTTTCAGAAGGCTTATGACCGGGTGAAATGGAGTTCTGTAGATATTGTCCTACAGAAGATGGGCTTTGGTTGGAGATGGAGGGCATGGGTGAAGGAGTGTGTTGGTATAGCGTCTATGTCAATCCTGATAAATGGCTCACCATATAAACCTTTTAAGATGGAGAGGGGATTGAGACAAGGTGATCCTCTATCCCCATTTTTGTTTGTTCTGGTTGTTGATATTCTGTATAGGATGATAAGGGAGGCAGTCAGGAACAAATGTATTTTGCCACTACTGGTTGGAAAGGACAATATAGAGTTATCACACCTACAATTTGCAGATGACACTATTTTGTTCTGTACACCAGAGGAGGAAACCATCAGAAACTATGCCAGGTTGCTAAGGTGCTTTGAGATGATGTCAGGGTTATCTATTAACTTTGATAAATTAAGTTTAATCCCAATCAACTGTGAACAGTAGAGGACTCACAACATGTGCAACTTATTGGGATGCAAGGAGGCCAGCCTTCTAGTCAGATATCTTGGCATTTTTTTATGAGTGAACCTAAGACTGGTTAGGACTTGGAAATCGATAATTGACAAGGTTGAGGAGAAGCTCAGCTTGTGGAAAGCAAAAGTGCTCAATGAAGCGGGTAAGCTTGTTCTTATTAAATCTGTGTTAAATAGCTTGCCGGTGTACTACTTGAGCCTGTATAAGATGCCAAAGACAGTGGCAAAAAAGTTGATATTGCTGTAGAGGAGGTTCCTGTGGAGCAAGGAGGAAGGTAGAAATGGGTTGGCGCTAGTTAAGTGGGAGGTGGTTCAAGCCCCTAAAAAGGAGGGTGGGTTAGGGGTAGGTGATGCCGTGATTAGAAACACTGCACTTCTATTCAAGTGGTGGTGGCGGTTTTCAAGAGAAGAGTGCCCATTATAGAAGAAGGTCGTGTGCTCTTGCTATGACTTTAACCCAAATGTGATGTTATCGGCTCAGATATTACCTACTAGAGGGGGTCCATGGAAGGATATCTATCAACTACAGATTAGGGATAGTAATGTGAGAGATAAGATGATTGCGGGGTTGACTATGAAGGTGGGTGACGGAAGGAGGACTCGATTCTAGGAGGATGTTTGGCTACAAAGTGGTTCGCTAAAGATGAGTTTTTCGAGACTTTTCTCCATTTCAAATAAAAAAGGATCTGTCATAGGGGATTGTGGGTTTTGGGACGGGGTAGAGTGGATCTGGAACTTCCAATGGAGGCGAGAGTTATACCAATGAGAGATGGAATTAGTGGATCAATTGCATGAGACTTTGAGGCCTATTAAGCTAGCATATGATAAGCAAGACAGAATTGTTTGGAAGTTCGACAAGGAAGGTATATTTTCAACTAACTCTTTTGTGCATGTGATGCAGTCAGAAACCCTCCCGGACTAAATAACCAGTTAACAGCTTCACCAGAACCATTTGAAAATTAAAGGTTTGGTTCCGCTACGAGTGGAGTTATTTATTTGGTTTACTTTGATAGGAAGAGTAAATACAAAAGAAAGACTGCATAGGCTAGACATTATTAGTCATGGTTATAACATATGTGTTTTGTGTAAAAAAGACATTGAACATATTCACCACTTGTTTTTGGGGCTGTGAGTTTACTTGGCAGGTGTGGTGTCAATGGCTATCTGACTTTGGAAGATTGTGATCTATTCCGGGTTCATTAAAAGAACACTTTGAGAGCTGGACAGGTGTTGCTAACAAGAAGGGAGAGCGCAATAAGTGGCTCATATGCTTTTTTTTTGTTATTTGGAACGTGTGACTAGAGAAAAACGGGTGGATTTTCAACAAAAAAGAAGGGGTCAGAGTAGGTGTTCCAGAAATCTGTAATCAGTTATAGAGAGTGGAGTAGTTTGGATTCCTTCTTGATGGCAATGCCAGAAATGACATTAAGGATAGTTTTCTATTTTGGATTTACATGTTTGTTAGTTTTTGTCTCTCCACTGTGTTGTGTTGAGCTCTCTTATTAAAAGAAAAAAAAGATATTTATTAATATTTTTTAATAAATACTTAAAAAATATAATGGATATAAATTAATTAATAAATTATTGAAATATGAAAAATATAATTTAATACAAAAATAAAATAAAAAATATTTTTTTGAGAATAAAAATTAAAATTTTGTATAACTATTTAATTATAATTGGATCCATCAATCACCAAATTCCGTAATCTGACTAGATTGATTACGGTTCAGTTTCGTTAAGTACGCCGAAGAGGCAAAAATGCCGTTGAAAATTGAAATCCGGAAACGGGAAGGGTTACGACAAACAACTTAACATTTCTCTGATATAAGAAAAACACAATCGGAAAATTATTAGCGCCTGTAGCTCAGTGGATAGAGCGTCTGTTTCCTAAGCAGAAAGTCGTAGGTTCGACCCCTACCTGGCGCGATGTTTTAACTTTTTTTTTTTAAGAGGCTACCTTACGAGATATCCATCTCCAATTGTTAGTGATGCAACTCTAAAAAACTAAGGCTTCCTAAAACCCTCTCTCAGCAAAACCTCTTTCATCACTATTCCATGTCTCAGAGTAAGTGACACCAAAACCACCGAGTTCAGAGAGAACAACACACTTTAACTCTGGGTACTCATGGCAGGTCCTATCCTTCTTCGTTCTCTCTGGTCCTCCACAAGAAAATCCGCATCTTCTTTCAACTGTTCCTCTTCTCCTTCCTTTTCTTCTTCTAGATCCTTCCTCTACCGATTCAATCACTTCTCACGCGCCTTCTCTGCCGCCGCACCGGCCTCTTCCGCCGCCACATCTGCATCTACCCCCGGCGGCGCACTTGACCCCAGCCGCCTCCGCAACGTCGCCGTTATTGCGCACGTCGACCATGGCAAGACTACGCTCATGGATCGCCTTCTCCGCCAGTGCGGCGCCGATATCCCCCACGAGCGCGCCATGGATTCCATCACGCTTGAGCGCGAGCGTGGAATCACTATCGCTTCCAAGGTTGGCGCCATTTTCGTTTCACTGTCGAGTTGAAACTTCCCATTTTCGCAGATTTCACTTGTTATGTGAGAACTATTCTCACTTTCAATGTTTGAATAGGTTATGTTGATTTCAATGTAACTTCTTTTATTTTTGAAGGTTACGTCCATTTCGTGGAAGGAGAATGAACTGAACATGGTTGATACTCCAGGACATGCTGATTTTGGTGGCGAAGTAAGTCTCTAGTTTCATTCAATTGGCTTTTAGAAAGGTTACTGTTCTAAACATTATAATAGTTCACCAAATCAATTAGCAAGTGTTTTTATGCAATGGGAATTTGGAGTGTGATCAATTAGTATATAACCTGCTTGGTCATTGAAGTGTTTCTTTCATTGTAAAGATGGTACTCCTGGGTTCCTTCTTATCTTTCATTTTGCTTGAATCCGCAGTTGTTAAGAAACTTGGAATAAACAATCCTCAATTAATGACGAAAGAGAATAGTAGAATAAATTTTAACAACTTTTTACATATTTAAGGGTATAATTGATAATTCAATAATAAATTCCATGGAAAAAATGAGAGTGACAAACATTTCTGTTTCTGAAGATTATCCTTTACATCCTGATTTAATAAGATAATCTTTTTGTAACTTTTTTCTTTCTTATTGAATGTGAAACATCTCACTGAAAACTATATACTGGTTGTAGGGCTTGCGCTGTTCTCTCATTTTCTTGTTTTGATGAGTAGGTTGAACGTGTTGTTGGTATGGTTGAAGGGGCTGTTTTGGTTGTTGATGCTGGTGAAGGTCCACTTGCTCAAACAAAATTCGTTCTTGCAAAAGCCTTAAAGTATGGGTTGCGACCTATTCTTCTGCTAAACAAAGTAGACCGCCCTGCAGGTACTCCTCTAGTTCTCTGCTGTCACATTACATCCAGTAGAGTTTATGTATCATTAAATGTGGTAATGATGCTGTGCATATACATAAAGTAAGAAAAGTTGAAGGAAAAAGAACTAAGATATTTTTCTGTCATTTTGAATGCCATCTGATTTGGCAATCCATCCCTCTTGATATTTCTCTCTGTTTTTGAATTCCTCTGAGGTGGCATACATCCTCTTCCTATTTCTCTTTGTTTGGTCAGCCCTATGTTCAATGGTAGGCATTCCCACATGCCACATTTTTCACACTGAAACAGTCAAGTTACCCTAAGACAGTCTCAGATTCCTATTGTCATCAGCAGCCAGAAACAGTTGTTATCTTGGTTATCACTGGAAAACAAGAAATCTTTTTTCTGTCTCACCAATATGTTATTATTTGCACCATTTTGGTACTCTATATTTGTGATCTAATTCTTTTAAGTCATATATTTTGTAGTTACTGAGGAGATGTGCGATGAAGTTGAGAGCCTGGTGTTTGATCTATTTGCCAACTTGGGTGCTACAGGTAAATGGAAATATCTGATGTTTTGATGCTTGGTTGTTCTGTAACTTCAAATCCATTTTCTGAATTTTATTATTGTTACTGTATTTTTATAGAGGAGCAACTAGACTTTCCAGTTCTTTATGCTTCTGCTAAAGAAGGATGGGCATCTACCACGTTTACCAAGGATCCTCCTGATGAGGCAAAAAATATGTCACAATTGCTTGATGCCATTGTTTCACATGTCCCACCACCAAATGCAAACATTGATGCACCTTTCCAGATGCTGGTTGGTGTTTTAAAAAATTTGTCGAGTTTATTGTTATAGGCTGTGTACTGATAAGTTTCCTTTTGGGGTGTTATCATCTTCAACAATGCGGTTTTTCTTTTCTTTTTGTTGGCAATGAACTTTCCTCATCATTAAGTGAAATTTTATTGAGGGTTCATACTATTCAATTTGATTTACCCTTGCATTTTGTTAATTTATTAAAGTTAAATTTCAATTCCCTGTCTAAATCATCACAAGTCACAAATAATTACAAGGTTCCACAAGTTAAAAGAACAGTAGCTTTAGTAAATTTTGGTTTCAGTTTCTTTCTTTTGTACCCTCTTTGAACTAGTTGCTTTGGTGATGTTTACTAGGGATCAGTGAAAAACCATGCTTAATAGTGTTTTTCAGGTTTCAATGATGGAAAAGGACTTCTATCTTGGTCGAATTTTAACCGGACGCGTATATACTGGGGTTGTTCGTGTTGGTGACAGGATTCATGGATTACGTAATAAGGACTCTGTTGCTGAAAAGATTGAAGATGGAAAGGTTTGTGCAACTATGAGTGAATTACATCTCTATAGTTATAGTTGTAGATGGATGTTCTTAGATTGGTTATGGTATTATGATTGGTAAATTATAAGATCTAAATTCTCTTAGCTATTTTTCATCTAATGGGTAATTTATTAAATCATCCTATGAAAGCATTTTATTTTCCAGTTCCGTTAGTGTATTCCTAGAAATAGAAATGTGTTCTTTCTTCTTCTCCTTGTTTTCTTATTGTTGCTTCTAACCTATCAACAAGAGAACTTACATCTTGTTTAGAGTAGCATTAATGCTACAATGTGAGTGTGGAATGTTTTATTCCTTTTAGGGTGTCTTCTGGTACCACTTATATTCTCCTTATTTCTTTATTGTTTCTGTAAATTCAATTGCATATAAGCAAGCGGATTTACGTTTTATAAGTCTAATAGTATTTCCATGAAAAGAAACATTACTGGCATTGAATCAGAACAGGCCAGCTTTAGTTTTATATTGTTTTCCATCTTTTAGGTGGTGAAACTGATGAAAAAGAAGGGTACAAACATGGTTCTAACAGAATGTGCTGGAGCTGGTGATATAATTTCAATAGCTGGCTTGGCAAGTCCATCAATAGGCCACACAGTGGCAACAGCAGAGGTATATATTTTTTTTGTTCTCATCATACTTATCCCTTCTCCGAACCCTACATATGCTTTACACTGGATTGCCCTTTTTTTATACTTATGTCTTCTTATAGGACCATTTAACTTTGTGTGAAAAGGGCCATTGGTTGTTGATGGCCCTAAAGAAGTTTTACTAAATGAGAAGATAATGTAGAAAAAGAGGATAAGATATCCTCAGATTGATACAACATCTACAACCTAAATGATAAACCTTGTGACAATGCATCATCTTTTTGAAAATCAACTGGAGTTGGGGTGCTGCCAATTGTAGAGAAGATGGTATAATCTCACTTTAGGTGGTATGAACATGTTCAGAGAAGGCATGCGGAGGTTCCAATTAGGGGAGTTGATCAGATGGAAGTTAGTTCTATGGCTCACAATAGAGGAAGACCTAAGAAAACACAAGAGGAAATTATCAAAAGAGATTTAATATAAAGGACCTAAACATGTAACTGAACATCAAACATAAATCGCCATTGTTTTATTTTAAATTAATCGGTTTATTCATTAAAAAACCTAGTTATTTTTTTGAAAATGTTTTAGATATGCTAGTTTCACCAATTTGAAGTTTTAATTTTTACATTTTATTTTAACATGTTACTGGAAATTTACTTGATGTTAAAATCTGCTCTTTATTTTTGGATGATCTCTCAAATGAAAATACTAACTTAATGATTTAAACTAACTATCCATTTGTTTTACTGGTTGAGAAGAATGATCAGCTTTATATATTTTATTATGTTTGTATTTGATTTATACATCAACTTTGTATGCTGCATTTTGAGAATCCTACTAGCTTGAAATTGATGACTTGAGTAACATCATGATTTTATGTCCTAGGTTATGTCTGTATTACCCACAGTTGAATTGGATCCTCCTACAATTTCCATGACTTTTGGTGTAAATGACTCCCCATTGGCCGGTCGAGATGGTACTCATGTAAGTAATTTTACTTTTAACTTCTTTGTGGCCTTTAGTTTAATGTGTTTTATTAAGGAGGAGGTTTCCAAACGCATACCTGGCCTTCTATTGTCTTTGGAGCAGGATTCTATAGTTTTTTGCCCTAAGTTCTTATGTTCTTGTAGTTGTTGATCAGTGTATGCAGCAGACCTTCTATTGTCTTTGGAGCAGCATTCTATAGTTTTTTGCTATAAGTTCTTATGTTCTTATAGTTGTTAATCAGTCTATCAAGCAGATAGGTTAATGCTGAAATTTTTGTAGTTGACTGGAGGAAGAATTGGTGACCGACTGATGGCTGAAGCTGAAACCAACCTTGCCATAAATGTGCTTCCTGGCTTATCAGAATCATTTGAGGTTCAGGGAAGAGGAGAGCTACAGCTGGGTTTGTTCCTTTCTCTTAAACTGGGGTGATCCTTACTGTGGTTTCAATTGTATTCTGATGGCATGTATGTTAACAGGTATCCTGATTGAGAACATGAGACGCGAGGGATTTGAATTATCTGTGTCTCCACCTAAAGTCATGTGAGTATTGAAGTTATTAATAATGCTCCTTTTTCTTTCTTGGTGCCTGATTAAATGGTCCAAAGTTGTTTGGATCCCTGAAACTCCAAATAAGACATTGAAGAAAAGTTATTAATTTATACTTATTTTATGTTTTCTTTTAAAATTTGTTTGTTATTTTTCTTTTCTATTATTTTCTTTTGTTTGTTATTTATCCACATTTTTTTACACGTCCATGACACAACACTGCCATTGACCTTAATACCAACACCAACAAATACTCCATTAACAACACGAGCAATAAGAACAGGAGCCCTAACTCCACTCCAATAAAAACGCAAAATTTTTCTTGGCTGATTCATACAAATTTGCATGGGCTATTTTGTGCTTATTATCAATTGAGACTAATGAACTGAAAGAACACCAAATTCGATCGAGAAATTTGAGAAATTGGGTGAAATCAAAACTCCAATTGTAGTAGTTCATAGTGTCTTTGAGGTATAAAGAAGCCACGAATTGAAGGCTAGGTTTTATTCGTTGTTGAAGCACTCTTTGGTTATGGATAGAGAACACTGTAAAATGGGTGCAAAATGGAGTTCAAATCAGGCCTTCAATGGCAGAACTCGATTTGGGGAGGAGGATGGCTGCCCTTGTCCTTTTTGATGCGTGAGTTATTGTAGTTGATCTGAGACTTTTAAGGGTGTGGCTACTGCTGAAAGTGAACTTTATGTCTAAGATTTGGAGAAGTTTGACATTCTTTGAAGCAGTCAACATTGAAACTAAAGGAGAAGAAATTAGGATGTGGTGGATGTCTTTGACAAGGGAAATGATAATGGTTTGGTGTGTGGTGGTTAATGATGGAGAATGATGGATGATGATGCTCGGTGGTGGTGGTAGTGGTGGTGGTAGTGGAGGGTGAATGGTGTTGTTGGAAAAAGTTGGAAGATGAAGGAGAGAAGAATGAAAATGGTGGAGGCAGAAACAGTGTGTTGGATTAGTGGAGAAAGAGATGAAGAGTGGTAGTGGATAAATGGAGGATAAAATAGGGAATTCATAACTATATAACTAAGGATATAATAGATATTTCAACAATTTTTACAATTCAATATGGATGTTTGAAACTCCAAATATCTTGGGACCACTGTAACATTCACCTTCTTTCTTTTTCCTCCTCCTTAATTTTCAGTCTTGACCAAGTGTGACTTAGCATGTTTAACACGCATATGGGTTTGGCAAGCTGTTTAAAAACCAACTAAATTCTGTAGTCTTTCTTGCACTTTCAGATATTTTGATTTTAACTGTTGAACAACTCTTGTGAATATTTAAGCTACTTGGTAGATGCCTAGTAATGGTTGACATCACAAATACAATTCCTCATTCAAGATTTTGTTTGCCTTGAACTAACAAGACACAAGTCTGGTTATGATAGACTGAAGTTAATGGCCCGTTAGAATCAAACTCACATGCACTTGATCATTAGAGTAATACACACCAAAGACCAACATTTTTTGGGATGTCACAAGTAGGATGCTCACAAATGATTTTTCATATCTCCTATCAGAAATTATAGGGAAAACATGGAACAGGATGTCAGATAAATGTAATTAATGTGGTCATATCCTGAGAAGTGCAAAACACTAACCTAACACTCCTTTTTGCAATGGTATTTGAGATCAAGAAGTCAAGTACAAGTCCATCCCAATAACATGACTAACATAGTAAGTCCCAAAACAACCCACACCACGAATAACAACGAATTAGCATGGTGCTTGTGTCTTTGGGTGGATCTGGTGCTGGTCAATGTTTGGTGCCATGAGGCTTTACACACACCCTTGCTTTTATCTTAAACTTGTCTTTTATTTATGTATTCTCCAGTCATAATGCATGAAACTTTTTCTTGTCATCAAATTGATCTTGAGGGGTCTACCAATGTAAAATATTTTATCTGTCCAAATGTTGTATACTTGTTGGTGGTCCACTGATTTTGATTTCCTGAATATATACATTTTTTAGGGCTCACGTTTTTCATTTTCTCATGCTTAATAGTTGAGGTTCTTTTCTATTACTTTATTAGGTATAAAAGTGAAAATGGTCAGAAACTTGAGCCAATAGAAGAAGTCACAATTGAGGTAATAGCAATTTGATTTTCACATTATTCTAGTCCGAGAGTTTGGTTGGCTAAATTCATGTTGGATCTATCACAGGTAAATGATGAGCATGTTGGATTGGTAATGGAAGGCTTGTCTCACAGGCGAGGCGAGGTCACAGACATGGGTCCTGTGTCAGGAGCTGTTGGTCGGACTAGACTGACTTTGACTTGTCCATCAAGGTTAGAACAGTTGTTTCTATCTATCCATCTATATCTTAAATTATTTTTATTTAGTATTTAGCCCTATCCCATAGCCCATGGGGAGAGGATTGAGTGAGAAGCAGTAGTTAATTGTGATTGAGAAGAGTAAATTTGCATTGTTGGATCTTATATCAATGGTCAAGGGAGAAAGGAAGGGGGGGAGGGGGTTGTGTGGCTTTCTATAGTGACTATTTGACTTCTAATATTCACCATCCATATATGGTAATACTTGCCATGTTTACTCTTCTGATTCATAATAAACTACACCTCTTACTAAATATTTTGTCCATCAGACTGTACATACCTGGTTTTGATAGAATCACATTGGTCTATCATTTTTCTTTCTTTTTTATCCATTGTGCTTTTTCTTCGGATAAGGATAACATGTTGCAATCCTTGTGGTTTTCTTTTAAATATTGCTCTAAAATGACCAGGAAAGAATATTGTAAGGGAGAAATCTCTTATTAATTGCCTCTTAAATAATTAAACATCAGTTAAATAGTCTGACCTAATTTTTATAATTTCCACTCAAATATAGTTTTTGCCAGTGATTCAAACAAGGCTTGGACGTATCTTACTAACGAAGTCCATATTTTTGGTAGAGGGCTAGAACTTTATCACAGCCTATTGATGTAACTGAGTAATTTGAGCTCATGGAGTTTAGCCCCATGGCTGGTAATAAAATATTTTTACATTGTGATCAATTGAGACATAAGTTTTTTCACAACACACTTATAGTGAAATCAAATCATGTGCAGCATTCAACAAGTCTAACAAGTAACTTCTTCATTGTTGCTTGTTCAGGGGCTTGGTTGGTTACAGGAGTGTGTTCAGTAGTGACACTCGTGGAACTGGATTCATGCATCGAGCTTTCCTTTGTAAGCATTCTCCATATGCTTGATTATCTTGCTAACTCCTTATATCTTTTTTTTTTTGTTGTTGTTGAGAATTTCCATGTTTATAATGCAGCCTAGTTTAGCATCAGGCTTATTTATGTATGTTTCATTGTTATTTTGCAGCATATGAAAAATTTCGAGGACCTCTTGGCAATGTTAGAAAAGGAGTACTGGTAAGTTTGTCTACTGCTGTCCTACTTCTGCATTTCATGAGGGTAGTATGGCCCCAATTTTTAACACTGCACTTATCATGTGTCTTTTGCCTTTTGTATAGGTCTCAATGGGTTTTGGTACAATCACAGCTCATGCATTGATGAGCTTAGAAGCACGGGGGATTCTTTTTGTAACTCCTGGAATGGAGGTTAGAATTTTCCATGTTTTTCATGTATTATGGCTATGTTCTTGGTCCTTACTACATATGCCCCCCCTCACTCACAAACTATCTTTGTTTACATTTGTTATTATGCATAAATTATTCATGTGCCCATTGCCTAAGCTTAGATTTTCGGGAGAGTTATTTCACAAAATGGTACAAGATCCTTTGTAACCAGGTGGTATTGAGTTTCATTCCTTAAATGCTCATTCTTCTACAGTTCATATTTAGCACAAGATAAGGCTGGCTTATGCCTTGTTCACTTTTTAAGTCCGAATTATAAAGGATTCTTGCATGAGCTTGTGTCATAAAAACATTCATATTTTTGTGAAAATAATAATAACCATTCAATGATTTCACCTGACAGGCTAACATTTTAACCTGTTGGGAGCGATAGTTCATGACAATCTTTATTGTCATTTTGTTTTTCCCACTAGGGCTGATCATGAAATCTGCTCACTACGCATGTTTATTTGAGATGTGATTTTATTTTTATATCAGTATGAGTAAGCATTGAGTCCATGTTTTCACTGTAGCTACACTTAGGATACCCACTTATCTGAACACAGAATTGTATCATTTCTAAGATGGATTGTTGTAATTACTCGTGTTCATGGTCTTGCGAGAAATTTATACTGCATTCTCCTTTTTATTCCGCAAGGGAGCTTGGGGAAGCCAAATAAGTATACTTTAAACAAGAAGTTTCACTTGTTAGTTATTATATATTTTTAGTTTTGGGACAACAATCTAGCAGTTACTTTTCCTGCAAAATACAAGGGTTCTTGATTTTTCATTGCTTAATGATGTAGTCTAGCTTTTGCTTGTAGTGCATCCATAAGTTCATTGTATATGCTGCCTGTAATTATTGTTCTTGGTTTTACAGGCATATGATGGGATGATTGTGGGAGAACATTCACGAGACACAGATCTTGATGTAAGTATTCTTATCCTGAGTTTAAGTGTTATTTCAAAGTCAGTGACTCACTTACAGACTTGATATTGCAGATCAATCCGGTGAGAGCTAAAGAGCTTACAAATATTCGTGCTGCTACCAAGGATGAGAATGTGAAGCTGTCTCCCCCACGTCTCGTATGTATTTATGTGCCAGAAATTTATGCTCATGTCTTCAAGACAAATGAGAATTTTGATAGTATATAACCTTGTAGGGTGCATGGATTCCTGTGCATTCATACATTAGATGTCTGGCAATGAGTTATAGCTTTCCTCATTCCATGTTCCTAAGCATCAATTTCTCAACTCATAAACAGCTGAATTTATGAACTTGTGTCGACCTGAATAATGGGGAACTTTAAAATTCAAATCGGTATTCATATTCCCACTGAATGGTGAAGAATTTTGTTAAGGTGCTATTTGTATGGGTTAGTTTTGAGTATGTCAAATGGTGAAGTAGTGAACTATCAATATGTTCTGGTTATCCCAGAATGTTTCAAGGAACCCGGCAGCTTTCATGTTTCCTTTAGGGGGTGTGTGGTTGGGAGAATTATAAATAATTTCTAGAAATTTTAAGATGGGAATATCATATTCCTATGTTTGGTTCAAAGTTTGAAAAGCTATTCCTAAGTAAGTTTGATTCCAGGGAATCAAAATACCATCATTTCAATTCCTACCTTTCCCCTGGGTATATTTGATTCCCATGGGAATGGAATCCAAGTAACAAAGTAATACTTGAACCACACACCTCCTTAGAGTCTGCATGACATGAAGTATTTAGTGGAAAAGCTGCAATATGAAGTATTTCCTTTCATGTTTGTTCTTATCTTGTGTTTATGCTGCTGCAGATGACACTTGAAGAAGCTATAGGTTATGTGGCTTCAGATGAGCTTATTGAGGTTAGTTTTAGCTTGTGATTCACTCTTCCATAAAACCATTCACTTGTATTTTGTTATGAAAAGATGCATGTCCTTCTTTCTCAAGTCCCTTTCCTTGAACCTCATTCACAACGATGTCCGATGAATTGTGTCTATAATTCCACTGATTCTTCCAATTTCATAAATGAATTTGTTTATGTTCATTTTTTCTTGCGTTTTCTTTTGTTTTTGCGAAGGTTACCCCAAAGGCCATCCGTTTACGGAAGAAATATCTTGACGTTAACAAGCGTAAGGCCATGAGCAAAAAGCCAAAGGAATGAGGATTGAGGAGTTTCACTCTCCATCAAATTTTGTAAGATTTAATTTATTCGGTGTATGGTATAGTCATTACAAACTCCCGCCCCCCCAAACCATATAAGGTTCCACCTAAATTCAAGTAATGTAGTGCAGGAACTGCAAAAAGAAAAATTCTATGGTTAGTGATAAGGTAACTCAATTTTGTATTTCTTTATAAAAAAGGCAAATAATTGGCAAAAAACAAGTTGCCAATTGTTATGTAATAGCAAAATACGTTAGTGTAAAAGCCATGAATACGAAGTGGTCAGAGATGAGAGTTTATTTACTTAATATTTTGTTAATGGTTTTGCTTGACATTTATGTTTATTTATTTATTTTTTGGGGGTATATACATTTAGGCCGTTGGTGGTGTGTGTTTGATGCTATAGTATGTGGGCTCTATTTTTTTATTTAGTAATACTGTAAATCAATTTTTAAGAAATTTTTAGTTGAATATTTTAATTTTTAACAAATTTTAATCATTGAATTAGTTTTTAAATTTTTTTATTTCGTTGTACAAATCAATTTTTTTTTGTTAAATTTTAGTATAAAATTAGATAAATTAATTTGTCATTATTTTATAAAGATATAACAGTTGTTAAAATTTTATAAGTTTTTAGATTTTTTTTTACATAGACGAATAATTTGATGTGATAATTGATTTGTCTAATAAATAAAAATTTAAAAATTAATTTAACGATTAAAATTTGTTAAGTATTAAAATATTTTACTAAAATTTCTTAAATATTGAGATATTATTTTTTAATGTAGTCGTGCCGTCGTGCGTGAGTGTCATTCGTCACGCTGCTCCTTCTCCTAGGATTAATGCAATGTCCATGTATTTATACTGTCGGAATTTAATATGGAGGAGAGCTAAACTCCTCGGTCATGTAAGTATAATAATGTGGTAAAGATTTCACAATAAGTTCAAATTATTTTAATCGTTCTTGCTATTCAAATTATTATTTAGTTTAACCAGGAATCAAATCATGCTGACGTAGATGGGAAATACAACTTGGATAGAAATTATCATAGTAAATCTCTCATCCTATCTGATGGCATCTCAAAGTCTATAAGCTTTCGTTTTGATAAGAATTAAACTCTCATACACCGAGGTTGCTCTTATCCAATCAGCTGTTTGTTCAAATAGCCAAATAGGTGATGGGGACCTTGTGCAAATAGGCTTAACTACTTAGAACAAGTGATGTTGAGTAGTAATATAAATTGCAAGTGGTTTCCAAGTTCACATCATTGGGATCAATGACTTGAGCGTCTTTGCCGTCTAGAGAGAAACTAAACCCTCGTGATAAATCATAATTGAATAATAGAATTTTTATTCCAGCCAACTACCCAATGAAGAAGGGAGGTGCAGTTATATTATATTAATTATATCACAAGGTATGTGTTACGATGGGTAACCGGAGATTAGTGGACCGGATGAAGTTGATGGACCCAAACGTGTGAGGGAGGTGGCCAGCTGGTGCACCTGAAACTCAGTGTTCCTCCGTTCGACTTGCGCGTCTGGGAGAATGGGGGTGGTACCTGCAATGACACTCCGATGCCTAAGTTAGCAAGAGTGTGAGCAAGTTGAGAATGTATTGGGACTTAGTGATACCTGAGGGATGTCAGGGTATTTATGGAGGTGAACCAATAACCACCGCTGAAGTAGTGCCACCTTTTTAGGTGGATAACCGTTCCCATATCTTAGGGAGGTTAAGATATGGCTCTATGAAGTGGTTAGAGAGTTTCTAGGGGCGGTTACTCATTCGAATGAGTGTTATCTGCCAGCTAACCCTCGTATCCGACTTCTTTGGAGTAGGTCGTGTTCAGTACCGACTTCTGGGGACGAAGGCCGGTACTGGGGGAGGGCCAACCCCTTTGGGTTGGGCTTCTTTGCTTGGATCCTGGGTCCTATTTATTGGGCCAGGGTATGAACAGTGCCCCTACTCGAGCCCAATTTATTTTTAAGAGTTGGGTTCGAGTATTCAACTCGGGGTCGTAGCCGATTTGTGAGAGGACCGATGTGATGGTTTGAAAACCGACGTGATTTTTCGTGACTTTTTGGTTCTGACAGTTATGTCTAATCAAGCGTCGTGTCCGTTAGGGGTGTGCGTAGGGATTTAATAGCCTTGGTAACGGTGCATCCTTATTAATGATTGCCCCGATTTTACCGTTATGCCCCTAACGTTCTTATAAATATTTTCCCTCTCTTTCGTTGTTTCGTTTCTGCGATCTTTCAAATTTTTCTTGCCTTCGTTCGTGCTGCGTTCTTGCGTCTTCAAAGGCTTTTTGCTTCCAACCCTTATTTCCGGATAAAGGTTAGTTCTTTAATATGCCTTTGTAGATAAATTTGATTTGTAGACTTTAGTTTCGCATCCTCCTCCCTTTAGAGACCGTGTTGGTGACGTTTCTTTTCCCCTTGTAGGTTTGTTACCCCCCTTTTTTATAAAAAGAAATGGCTTCTGTAGATGCTCTCTCTCACTGGGTTGATGTCACGGTCTTAGGGGAGGAGCCCTCAGTCGATTCTGAGTTCATTACCAACCTTCGCACTCATCACAGAATTTGTACTTCTGAGGATGACGAACCAAAATACGAATTGGTAGTCCCGGGTCCTGAAGACCGGGTTTGTTTTGGAAGAGTCGATGAGGCGGCCCCTCATTTTTTCTTTATGTACGAGTGCATGATCACCCGTTTGGGTGTTTTTCTTCCTTTTTCGGATTTTGAGATATCTGTTTTGCGTCACTGTCGAGTCGCTCCCACCCAGCTTCACCCCAACTCTTGGGGTTTTTTGAAAATTTATCAATTTGTCAGCCAGGCTTTAGAGTTCCCGACTTCTTTAAAGATTTTCTTCCATCTTTTCCATATGACAAAACCCTTCAGTGGGCTAAACAATAAACAACAGTGGGTGTCGTTCCGAGCCATACAAGGTCGGAGACTTTTTACCCTTTTTGACGAGTCCTTTCATGACTTCAAGAACTACTTTTTCAAAGTGCAAGCTGTAGAGGGTCACCACCCCTTTTTCCTGGATGATCATTCTTCTCCCCGATTTCCTTTATATTGGCTGGAGGCCTCCCCTTGCGAGAAATATGGTCTGGATGATTTAACTGAGGTAGAAGCAGCCATTGTGGGGTTCCTCCGAGAAGCGTGGGGGAGGGCCCCATACTTGGATACTAAAAAATTTCTCCAGGGGTCGCCGTCCTTTGTCCAGTCACAATTAGGTAGCTTTTTGTGTTTCTTGCTTGTTTCCGACTTGCAATTTCTTTTACCGACTTTGTCTGATTTCGGCTACCAATTTGTTTTTTTGCAGAGATGGCAAAGAAAAACGCTCAAGAGTCTTACCAGAGGGTTCAGGAAGCCAAGGCAAAGTCTCGAGCCAGGTCTGGGGGTGTTAGGATGGTTGTCTCTCCTCCTCCTCCTCCTCGGAACGTTGGGACTCCTTCTCAGCCTATCGTAATTTCTTCCTCTGCTTCCTCTCTGCCACCTCCTTCCGTCCGACCTACTCCCGAACCAGAGCCAAAGAAGCGCAAGACCTTAGAGTCTGGCGCTTCTGGTGAGGCGGACGCTCTTGCGTTCGTCCGAAAGAACATCTATCCTCATGCTCGTATGAGTATGGATGATGTTTCTGTTCGGCACTACCTCACCACTGTGGTTGAGGAGAGTCTCAAGACGGCGGGGGTTTGTGGCAAACTCTTGGATATATTTGAGAAGACTCCCATCAGCTCTTTAGGGACGACCTCGAGGGTCGAGGAGCTGGAGGGTAGGCTCTGTATATATCAGGAGCATGAGAAGGAGTTGGAGGGGAAAGTCGCCAAACTGGAGGGGGAGAGGAACAGCCTCCGAGAGAAGGGGCAGAAGTTGCAAGCCCAATGCAACATGGAGGTGGAGTTGAGGAAGGCAGCGCAAGCCAGCTACAATAGTTTATTTGCTGATCTTGTGTCTGTAAAGAACGACTTACTGAACGCTCGGAAGACCTACACCGAGTTGGAGGACTCTATTGCGGATGGTGCTGATGAAGCCTGGAGGATTTTCAAGGAACAGGTCGGGGTTATTGCTCCTGACTTGGACCTTTCTCCTTTGGACCCTGATAAGGTTGTTATTAATGGTGCCATCGTGGATCCTCCTGTCCCCATAGTGGAATCTGAGTCTGATTTAAAGACTCGGGGGCAGAGGATCGTAGAGTCCCCTCCTCGCTCTAAGGACGCTCCGAGTTCTTCTACCGTTCCTCCGACTTCCTCTTCAACTCCTACCCCTGGCGTTCCCCCTGATCCTGCTGGTGGTGATCTAAAAAAGTGATTTTTGGCTATCGGGGCCCGGCTTGTGGGCCCCTCTTCTTTGAACTCTTTATATTTATTTGTTTGGTGTTTTGAACAATTTTGGCCTTTTAAGGCCGTAAACAAAACAGTGATGCCCCCTTTTAATAGGGGTTTAATTTAGCGTTAAATAAATGCCCTTTTTGGATAAGGGTTTTGAGTTACCTTATGCGCGCATGCTTTTCGTGGTTTATTTGACTCTTTGATCTTTTGTGGAGAAAACCTTTTCTTTGGGACCTGCTTGCTTTTCCGAATTCCCTTGATTCTCAAAGCAGCCTTTTTTTTTTTTCTTAGTTTTTCCTTATCTCTTTTGGTATTCCTAGTACTCAATTTTGTTTTATTGAGTTTTTCGTGACTTAGGCTACTTTTGCGATTCACTTTAATTGTACTCGGTTTCGCATTCCGCCCTGTGAGTCGGACCGATCCCGAGTTTATCATGATCGACTTCTATAGCCTCTTTACACCGACTTGTACCTCGTCGTTTTATCCTGACGACCATCTAGGTCGGTTCATGGGATTTTTACGTTTTGTCGAGCTTAAATCGGCGCGTTTCGTAGAAAGAAAATTTAAAAGGGAATTTTGAAAGAGATTTTTTAAAATGGAAGAGTTCTTTATTAATTGAGGAGGTACCTTATTGCTACTAAGGGCTTTTGCTAATTTATTTCCCTTAGCCCCTACTGTGATGCCTCGTTAAAAACCCTTCTTCAGAAAAAACCCTTTGATTCTGGGAAAAAATCATGAAGCTGGGAAAAGAGTACATCAGGGAGTAGGGTTTGCTTTTAACTGTAGTACCTTTTCATATTACAAGCATGCCATGACCTTGGTAACTCGGTGCCGCCTAAGTCGGTCACCTTATAATAGCCTTTTCCTAAGACCTCCTTGATTTTGTATGGTCCTTTCCAATTGGCGGCGAGCTTTCCCTCCCCAGATTTGTTGACCCCAATGTCGTTTCTGATTAAGACTAAGTCACCTGGGGTGAAACTCCTTCGAATGACTTTTTTGTTGTACCTTGTAGTCATCCTTTGTTTCAATGCTGCTTCTCTTATCTGAGCTTCTTCTCGAACTTCAGGGAGCAAGTCGAGTTCTTCTTTATGTCCCTGTATATTCTTGATCTCATCGTGGAAAATTACTCTTGGGCTTTGCTCATTGACCTCTATTGGGATCATGGCTTCTACGCCATAGACTAGTCGGAAGGGTGTTTCTCCAGTGGCGGATTGGGGAGTTGTTCTGTAAGCCCATAGTACTTGTTGGAGCTCTTCAGCCCAAGCCCCTTTCGCGTCTTGTAACCTTTTCTTCAGTCCTGCCAGAATGACTTTGTTGGCTGCTTCGGCTTGCCCATTGGCTTGTGGGTGTTCCACCGAGGTGAACTGGTGTTTAATTTTCATACTGGCTACCAGGCTTCTAAAGGTGGAGTCGGTGAACTGGGTTCCGTTATCTGTGGTAATGGAATAAGGTATCCCATACCTTGTGATTATATTTTTGTAGAGGAACCTCCGACTCCTCTGTGCAGTGATGGTGGCCAGTGGTTCTGCTTCTATCCACTTTGTGAAGTAATCTATTCCCACTATTAGGTATTTAACTTGTCCTGGCGCTTGGGGAAAAGGACCTAACAAACCCATTCCCCATTTTGCAAAGGGCCATGGAGAAGTGATACTAATGAGCTCTTCTGGGGGAGCCACGTGGAAATTTGCATGCATTTGGCATGGCTGGCACTTTTTCACAAATTCTGTGGCATCTTTCTGTAAGGTTGGCCAGTAAAATCCAGCTCGGATTACTTTCCTGGCCAATGACCTGGCTCCGAGATGGTTCCCGCAGATTCCGCTATGTACCTCTTCCAACACCTCGGTGGTTTTTAAGGTCGGTACACACTTTAACAATGGTGTTGATATCCCCCTTCTGTAGAGAACATTTTTCACCAAAGTATAATGTTGTGCTTCCCTTCGGATTTTCTGGGCTTCTTTTTCCTCCTTAGGGAGGATGTCGAATTTTAGGTATTCGACTAAGGGGTTCATCCATCCGAGGTTTAATCCGACCACTTCAAAGACTTCTAGTGTGTCTTCTGTTTTTAACACTGAGGGTTCCTGGAGGGTCTCTTGAATCAAGCTTCTGTTATTTCCTCCGGGCTTGGTACTTGCTAGCTTGGATAGGGCGTCTGCTCTGCTGTTTAGATCCCGAGTTATGTGCTTCACCTCGGTGTCTGCAAAGCGCCCCAAGAGCTCCGAGGCTGTCTCCAAGTACCTTTTCATAGTTGGGTCTTTTGCCTGGTACTCCCCACTTATTTGAGAGGTCACCACCTGGGAGTCGCTGTATACCATCACTTTCGTAGCACCGACTTCTTCAGCGAGCTTCAATCCTGCGATCAAGGCTTCGTATTCTGCCTGATTATTTGAAGCTGGGAATTCGAACTTGAGGGAAACTTCTATCTGGGTTCCCCTTTCATCTACCAATATTATGCCTGCGCCGCTTCCTGTTTTATTGGAGGATCCATCCACGTAGAGTTCCCAGGTGGTTGGTTTATCCTCTTGATCCCCTGCATATTCTGCAATGAAGTCGGCGAGGCATTGGGCTTTAATCGCCGTCCGAGTTTCGTACTTCAAGTCGAACTCGGAGAGCTCTATTGCCCATTGAACCATTCTTCCTGCAACATCCGTCTTTTGGAGGATTTGCTTCATGGGTTGGTTCGTGCGGACTCTTATTGTGTGAGCTTGGAAGTAAGGCCGTAGCCTTCGAGAGGCTATTACTAAGGAGTAGGCAAACTTTTCTAATTTGTGATACCTTAGCTCAGGGCCCTGTAGAACTTTACTGATGAAGTAGATTGGGTGTTGACCGACCTCGTCTTCCCTTATCAAGGCTGCTGAGACAGCTTTGTCTGCCACGGATAGGTATAGGACGAGGTCTTTTCCGGCTATAGGTCGGGTCAAAATAGGAGGCTGGCTCAAAAACTTTTTGAACTCCTGGAACGCCTCCTCGCATTCGGGGGTCCACTCAAACTGGTGCCCCTTTTTTAGTAGGAAGAATAGTGGAAGGGATCTTAATGCTGATCCTGCCAGAAATCTGGAGAGAGCTGCTAGTCGGCCATTCAGCTGTTGGACTTCTCTCAAACAAGTCGGGCTTTTCATCTCTAGGATAGCTCTACACTTGTCGGGATTGGCTTCGATCCCTCTTTGTGTTAGCATGAATCCTAGAAATTTTCCTGCCTCTACTGCGAAGGCGCACTTTGCAGGGTTTAGTCTCATCCCGTGCAACCTTATGGTATCGAAGACTTGTGAGAGGTCGGATAGGAGGTCCACTTCTTCCTTGGTTTTTACCAGCATATCGTCGACATAGGCTTCCATTAAGCTCCCTAAGTGGGGGGCAAACACCTTATTCATCAGCCTCTGGTATGTGGCCCCTGCATTTTTCAATCCAAATGGCATGACCACGTAGCAATAGTTGGCTCTGGGCGTGATGAATGATATTTTTTCCTGGTCTGGTTCGTACATCGGGATTTGGTTATATCCTGAGTAGGCGTCCATGAATGACAGGTATTGATACCCCGAACTAGAGTCCACTAGGGCGTCAATGCTTGGTAGTGGATAGGGGTCCTTGGGACATGCCTTATTTAAGTCGGTGTAGTCGACGCACATTCTCCATTTACCATTTTGTTTTTTGACTAGCACTACATTGGCTAGCCATGTTGGGTATTTGACTTCTCTGATGAAGCCGGCTTCTAGGAGCGCCTGCACTTGTTCTTCTACTACTAGGGCTCGCTCTGGGCCGAGCTTGCGTCTTCTTTGCTGTACAGGTCGAGACCCTGAGTTGACCGAGAGCTTGTGAGACATGAGCTCGGGATCTATCCCAGGCATGTCGGAGGCCTTCCAGGCGAAGAGATCGGAGTTATCTCTTAGGAGCCTAGTCAACCCTTGTCTTAGGGTTTCCCCTAGGTTGGCTCCTATGTGAGTGTTTTTTCCTTCCTCTTCGCCGACCTGAATTTCCTCAGTTTTTCCCCCGGGCTGTGGTCGTAGCTCTTATTTAACCCTTGCTCCCCCGAGTTCTATTGTGTGGACTTCTCTGCCTTTTCCTCTCAGGTTTAGGCTTTCATTGTAGCACTTCCTTGCCAGCTTCTGATCTCCCCTCACCGTCGCTATTCCCGACGAGGTCGGGAACTTCATGCACAGATGGGGCGTCGATACCACCACTCCAAGTCGGTTAAGGGTAGCCCTGCCGATTAAAGCATTATAAGCCGACCCCACATCGATGACTATGAAGTCTATGCTCAGAGTCTTTGACCTTTCCCCCTTTCCAAAGGTGGTGTGGAGGGGTAAAAATCCTAGTGGCTTTATCGGTGTGTCGCCTAATCCGTATAAGGTGTCGGGGTAGGCTCTTAACTCTTTCTCATCTAAACCTAGCTTGTCGAAAGCGGGCTTAAAGAGGATGTCTGCTGAGCTTCCTTGGTCTACTAGGGTTCTGTGTAGATGGGCATTTGCCAGGATCATAGTAATTACCACTGGGTCATCGTGCCCAGGGATTACTCCTCGCCCGTCTTCCTTTGTGAATGAAATGGTCGGAAGATCGGGGGACCCCTCTTCGACCTGGTAGACTCTCTTGAGGTGTCTTTTTCGGGAGGATTTTGTGAGTCCCCCTCCCGCGAATCCTCCTGAGATCATATGGATATGTCTCTCCGGAGTTTGTGGCGGTGGGTCTCTTCTATCCACATCTTCTCGCTTTCTTTTTCCATGACCATCCGACCTTTCTATGAGATATCTGTCAAGCCGACCTTCTCTGGCTAGCTTTTCTATCACATTTTTAAGGTCGTAACAGTCGTTTGTGGAGTGTCCATATATCTTATGGTACTCGCAGTAATCACTGCGGCTCCCCCCTTTTTTATTCTTGATGGGTCTGGGGGAAGGCAGCCTTTCAGTATTGCAAATTTCTCTGTATACGTCTACTACAGGAACTTTCAATGGAGTATAAGAGTGATATTTTCTTGGCCTATCAAGGCCGAGCTCTTCCTTCTTCTTCGCTTCCCTCTCCCTTTCTTTCGTTGAGGGAGGGGGTCCGATTCGCAAACTCGGGTCTCTTAGCCTAGCGTTTTCTTCCATATTGATGTACTTTTCAGCTCTTTCCTGTACATCATTTAAAGAGGCGGGGTGTCTTTTTGATATGGACTGTGAGAAGGGACCTTCTCTAAGACCATTGACTAGCCCCATGATGACCGCTTCGGTGGGCAGGTCTTGAATCTCCAAACATGCTTTGTTGAATCTTTCCATATAGGCCCGTAAGGACTCCCCGACCTCCTGTTTTATTCCCAGGAGGCTTGGTGCATGTTTTACTTTGTCCTTCTGGATGGAGAACCTCATCAAGAATTTTCTTGAGAGGTCTTCAAAACTGGTAATTGACCTCGGAGGGAGACTGTCGAACCACTTCATCGCTGCTTTGGACAAGGTTGTCGGGAAAGCTTTGCATCGCGTAGCGTCTGAAGCGTCGGTCAGATACATCCGACTTTTAAAGTTGCTCAGATGATGCTTTGGATCGGTGGTTCCATCGTAGAGGTCCATATCGGGGCTTCTAAAGTTTCTCGGAACTTTTGCCCTCATTATGTCCTCGCTAAACGGATCTTTCTCTCCTATGGGAGAGTCTTCTCTATCGCCTTGGGAATTCCGACCCTTGAGGGAGGATTCTAACTTTAAGAGTTTTCTTTCTAACTCTTTTCGTCGCTCCATCTCCTCTTTTAGGTTCTTTTCAGCTTCCCTTTGTCGTTCCCGCTCCTGCTCTAGCTGCTCGAGGCGGCTGTGAATTAGCCCCATAAGCTCACTAGCGAGAGGGGGTCCTTCTTTTTCTGACTCGCGCCCCTCCGAGGAGTTTGCCTTCGGATTTTTACCTTCCTTATTTTGATCATTAGCTTCCTGGTGGAGGTTCTGATCTGCTTCATTGTTTCCGGTGTTCAAATTCTCTTGATCAGAATCTGTCTCCACATGACCTTCTTCAGGGGATCTTTCCGCCATCACTGGTCAATCTCTCGGGTCCCCGGCAACGGTGCCAATGTTACGATGGGTAACCGGAGATTAGTGGGCCGGATGAAGTTGATGGACCCAAACGTGTGAGGGAGGTGGCCAGCTGGTGCACCTGAAACTCAGTGTTCCTCCGTTCGACTTGCGCGTCTGGGAGAATGGGGGTGGTACCTGCAATGACACTCCGATGCCTAAGTTAGCAAGAGTGTGAGCAAGTTGAGAATGTATTGGGACTTAGTGATACCTGAGGGATGTCAGGGTATTTATGGAGGTGAACCAATAACCACCGCTGAAGTAGTGCCACCTTTTTAGGTGGATAACCGTTCCCATATCTTAGGGAGGTTAAGATATGGCTCTATGAAGTGGTTAGAGAGTTTCTAGGGGCGGTTACTCATTCGAATGAGTGTTATCTGCCAGCTAACCCTCGTATCCGACTTCTTTGGAGTAGGTCGTGTTCAGTACCGACTTCTGGGGACGAAGGCCGGTACTGAGGGAGGGCCAACCCCTTTGGGTTGGGCTTCTTTGCTTGGATCCTGGGTCCTATTTATTGGGCCAGGGTATGAACAGTATGGTAATTTTCTTTTTCCACTTCTCACCTTCCAGCTTTATTTATTTATTTTTCTTTTCCTTGGGTTAGTTAGCCTTGTAAATAACTTCACACAAGGTATGGTTTAAAATAACTTCACCAATTAATAAACAAACTAAAACATGCATGGAATAGAACAATTATACGTTGTCTTTTTTCCCTTGCTCCTCCAAAAGATAATGAAGGCTTTCTTTTATTTATTTGAATAATCTATCGTTTTATATTACTATATAAAGGGATCGGTGTTTGTGTTTAAAAAAAAAAGAAATAAGAGAAATGGAAATTCGTGCATTCTAACTTTTTTTTTTGGTCACATTTGCTTATTTAAAAAAGAGGAGTGCTAGGGGTATCATTTTTGTTAAATTCTGGTCCGCACTTAACCATCAAAAGGAAATTGAATGATTCTACATCATTAGATGCAATCTCACACTATTAAAAACATTATTGATAGTTAATTGATGGCTAAAAGCCATAAAATCTGCTGATCCCTTAAACTTTTTCTTTAAAAAATTCCTATGAATTTTAAAAGAACGAAAGAAATTAATATAAAAAATAGAAATGAAGAAAAAATATATAAAATTAAAATGGAGATAAAAAATATCCGAATTAGATTAAACTTTAATTTTCTTTAAAATATTAATTTTATAAACAATTAAATAAAAAAATTAAAGTGAAGATAAAAAATATCCGAATTAGATTAAACTTTAATTTTCTTTAAAATATTAATTTTATAAATATCTCTCTTCACTTTTTCTATCATATTATTAACTAAGAGTGTAATTAAAATAAGATGTTTTATAAAGGGATAAGTATTGTTTTGGTCTCTCACGTTGAGGGTCGGAATCGAACCCGTCCCTGATCTAATTTTCGATTTAGAATCATCCTTAACGTTTTTTTTCGTATTAAAATCATCATTTTTAATAAAATTTTTAATTTTATTCCTAAACTACCCTTACTTTAATAAAATTTAAAAAAAATAAATAAATAAAACGCGCGGGAGGCGGGAGGGGAGACAGGGTGGGGGTGGGGGTGGGGGTGGGGGGAGGGGAGGGGGAGACAGGGAGGGGGAGACCGGGGGTGGGGTGAGGGTGGGGGTGGGGGTGGGGGTGGATGGTGGTGGGAAGGGGAGACCGGAGGGTGGGGGAGGGGGGAAGGGGAGACCGGGGGTGGAGTGGGGGTGGGGGTGGCGAGAAGGGGGAGGGGGAGGGTGAGGGAAGACCGGGGGTGGGGGAGGGGAGGGGAGGGGGAGGCGGGAAAGGGAGACCGGGTTTTTTTTGGGGGGAAGGGTATTTTTGTCCAAAAAAATAAAAAAGACGATTTTAATACGAAAAAAAACATTAAGGACGATTCTAAATCGAAAATTAGATCAGGGACGGGTCCCTCAACGTGAGGGACCAAAACAATACTTATCCCTTTTATAAATGTCTAAAATTTCAAATAGTCATTTATTTTTATAAACAGATAAAACATAAAAAAAAATAGATAATTATCTAAAAAGTTTAATTTCCATACGAAGAATTTTTAGATGATCATTTAATTAAATTTATGTATTTAAAAGCCAAAAGTGAAGTAAAGTAGTTACTATAATATAAGCAATTCAATTAACAAAAAAATAAAATAAAAAAGAGAATAGAATAAGACACTTTGAGCTTTGAATGCTTCTCCCTCCTTTCTGCAACAACTCGTCTCTCTTCTTCCAATGCCGAAAGTTGCAGCCATTAAACGCAGTTTCCAAATTCAAATCCTTAAAACCAATTCATATTCAAACAAAACCCCCAATTTCTATTGTATTCGGATCTAGATAGAACAAAACACGCCCTTCTCCCCCTCCTCCAATCAGAAAAATGGGAGCATACAGAGCGGACGATGATTACGATTACTTGTTCAAGGTGGTGCTGATCGGAGACTCCGGCGTCGGAAAGTCGAATCTTTTGTCTCGATTCACAAAAAATGAATTCAGCTTGGAATCCAAATCCACCATTGGCGTTGAATTCGCCACTCGCAGCATCCACGTCGATGATAAGATCGTTAAGGCCCAAATTTGGGACACTGCTGGACAAGAAAGGTCATTCCTCACTCTTTTTTCTTCTGATCTCATTCTAGATGCTCCCTTTTTAGTGCTAATTGCTTCCATTTTTGTGTTGGATTCGTAATAGCTAGAATCTCAATTTTAAATGAGTTCACCGATACTAAGTCAGACGAATTTACGTTTTAAATTTTGTTACGATTTCATGTTTTCACTTCGATTTTCTCTGCCTTGGTTGGATTGGTCTGTTGGTGGTTCTTTCTTTGGATTTGTTTGATCAGCCAATCAATGTTTTTGTGCATGTGCGTTGTGTGTGTAACTGTGTGTGTATATTATATATATATATATATATATATATATATATATTACCTTTCCTTAAGACAGTGTTTGGATAGTGTAGGGACAGAGAATAAGGTACCGTAGAGAACGTGGACATGAAAAAAAAAAGCCTTTGTATCTTATTTGGCTGTCCAGTATTTTTTATATGTATGATGAGGATGCTGCAAAAGCAATCTTTTTTTTTTTTTTTTTTTTAAGTGGTTTCCTTGATGTCGTGTTTGGATAATGTAGGAACACAGACAAAGAGACTGATATAGTGGAGACAGAGATTAAAATGGGAAAAGAAAAAGATTAATGTCTTCATATCTTGTTTGATATTAATGGTTGAACAAAAATGTTATGTGCACACCAAAAATCAGCCGGCAATACATAGGGACAAATAAAAGAATTGTGTTCCAATCCTGTATTCTTGTTGTGTCTCTTAAGCCAAGCACTAAATAAAAGAATGGGTAGATAGGGTTGTGTATATGCTAGTTGATAAGGAACTACCTCATATCCTACAAAGATGCAAGTTCAATTTTCACTCTCGATATGAGATCCACTGTGGTAGATGATATGTAAGAATAGAGGCATACCTGACCTAGTAGAATTACCACTGCTGAAACTAGCTAAACTTTGTCACATAGCGTGGGGATTATCTACCACTTTTTCTTTCTTTTTTTCTTGGGATGGGATGGTTAGTGCAATGGTGATTTTGCTATTTGATACCTTGATGGAGGCATGCATAATGAAAAGAAGGTTTGTTAATTTCATCAAATTGATGAACTTGTGAGATGGCCAGTGGATTGAACATTGAAGAATGTTCCTGTTAAATGCCAATGTTAATTTCTTCCCTTTTTCAAGCCTTGGAAGCTGAAATGGTTCTGTAAAGACTATTTGTGAATAATGGGGCAAAGTGTAGGATATTTGTTCTTGTGAAATAATGTATAATGAGTATGATCACTGCCTGTTTCTTCCATGTATATTGACTTTTGCAAAACTTTTAATCTTTTGAACGTGACTTCTTTCTTCTACTTTTATTTTTCCGGGGTGATAGTTTGTTGTTCCAGAAATATTTGGCTTGCTTTTATATTGCTCAGGTGTAGAGAATTATTTTGAATGTAATGAGGCAAATGATTGAATCAGAAACAAGTTAATGTAGGATTAGGATGACCATTTCAATTTCAGGATTTAATTTTAATGTGATATTTTGGTTTATTTCATCTATCAACGTGAATGGAAGACACATGCATGAACAACTTCATTGAGAATGGGAACAGGGAGCTAGTTTGGGTACTTTTAATTTTTTGAGTCTAACTAGAGCAAGTCTGAGTCTGATTGCTATGCATTGATACTATGAGAGCTTTATACTGCACGTGATTGTAAGGCTTTCAAGTTAATAGATGGTTGAATCAAACACTTTAACTGATGTAGTAATACGGGATTGAATGTCTTTGTAAAATTTTTCTTACACTGATTGTGCATACAAATTAGTTCCTGCTTTTGAAGTTGCAATCGTTTCATCTCTGACATGATTGCCTTTCTGAGTAAATCTGGTATGTTTGATGTATTGCATAATGTCGTATACATTAGTCTCATTCTTGTTCTTTGCCATAGATATCGCGCAATCACTAGTGCATATTATCGAGGAGCTGTTGGCGCATTGCTTGTGTACGATGTTACCAGACACGTGACCTTTGAAAATGTGGAAAGATGGTTAAAGGAACTTAGGGATCACACAGATGCCAACATTGTAATCATGCTTGTAGGAAACAAGGCGGATCTTCGGCACCTGCGTGCCGTGAACACTGATGACGCCAAGGCATTTGCCGAGAGAGAAAGCACATTCTTCATGGAAACGTCTGCACTCGAATCCTTGAATGTTGACAATGCTTTCACAGAAGTGCTCACTCAGATCTATCGCGTTGTTAGTCGGAAAACTCTTGAGATTGGAGATGACCCTACTGCCTTGCCAAAGGGGCAAACGATCAATGTCGGTGGTAAGGATGATGTCTCGGCTGTTAAAAAGGCTGGATGCTGCTCTTCATAGTTTGATAATGAAAGGAAGTTCTTGAATCTTGACAGCAAAACACATATTTATCAGCGCAGGATTCAACTAATCCCCAGCAGGACAACATTGAGATCCATGCTACATGTTCTAATACTTATGCTTTTCATTTTTGTAATCTTTTCTAGCCCCTCCCCCCTCCTCTTTTCCCACTCTATAAGCATTGTTTATTTATAGGAATGATGTTGCCTTAGATATATACAAATTTTACTGTTTCTGTTGAATATCCTAGTTCTCAGATTGACCTGAAGATACAATACTTATCACTTGCTCAGATTTCCCTTCCACTGAAAAATAGAAGAAAATTATAGTGACCAAATGATATTCAATGCTGAAAACTAAAAGTTCATTGAGCAAATATTGACCCAAAGTTATTAAATTGATTGGTCAAGCAAATGATTTAGTTTGATAAAACTTTTATTTTTCAAAAGTAGCTTATATTAATAAGGAGATAATGTGCTTTACCAAACCAATCTATTCCCACTAACACTATCTACATTAGGGCTGGCAATGAGTAGGGTAGTGTAGGGTTTGGACCATATCCTAACCCTATCCGCGGGTTGAAAATTTCATTAAAACTTTACCCTATTCTACCTGTGAGTTGAGAATCTCTCAACTTTAATCTTACCTTACACGTGAGTCTCAATTTAGTCTTTGAGGTTTCAATTGCCTCTATTTAGTCCCCAAAGTTTATAAACGTGCCTCATATTAGTCCCTGAGACGATTTTTAGTATAAAAATGTTAATGGAGTGCTGTTATAGACTATCAGATGTCACATTAAAACTTGTAAATTGATGCAGTTTTGGTTTTGGCATTTAAATAGTTCAAAACGGCATCATATCACTTATTTTGTTAGGTAAAATTTTAATAAACACCATTTACGATGCTGTTTTTAGGTTATTTGAGTGCCAAAATTAAAACGACATCATTTTACAAGGTTTAGTGTGGCATCCGGCTGTTCACGACAGTGTTCCGTTAACGTTTGTACGTTGAAAATTGTTTCAAGGACTAACATGAGTTATGTTCAAGGACTAAATTGTGGATTGGATACAAGTTAAGGGACCAAATTGAGTATTATCTCTTTATTTTATATTAATTTTATAAATATATAATTGCCTTAACTAGTTTAGTGGTTGCTCACTTATTGCAATTCATTACATGAGGGAGGTTGTGGGTTCACTTTCGCCTCCTTCAATTTATATACCTAATTTTTATAAAATATGTATTATATATGGGTTGCGAGTAGGAGGGAGATTGTGACTTCAACTCTCACCTCCTTCAATATATATCTAAATTTTTATAAAATGGGGTGCGGGTAGGGTAAGGTAAAGTACATCCTAAACCCGTACCCTATTCTACCCTACCCGCAGGCATACCTGGACCGATCTCTATCTTACCAGGTCGGGTTGCAGATAGAGTATGTATTGCTAACCCTAATCTATATTGTCCCAAAAACCAATATAAAAGAAGATCAAGTAGCTCATTGACACTGAAAGTACCAAGTTCCCTACATATAGTAATTGTAGTAAGAACAAAATGGCCATGATTGTTTATCATCAGATTCACATTGGAAAACTTTTAGGCTATTGTCATGATTCAATAAGGTTTGGCAACTAAACCCGAGAATGAAATGACAATGATTTATGATCTATGAAGCACAAATACTTTGCTGAGTTGTCGTGTCTGCGTGTCGGACACATTTCGAACACGACACTCACCGACACTCGTTCGACACGCGTGTTTGCTGTGTCCAAACCGTGTCTCAATAAAAAATAAAAAATTCTTCTCCGGACACACTTGGACACACCTAAATACCATCACGTGTCTGCGTGTCCGGTCTTATTCTTAATATATATTCTTAAAATAAATTTAGATATAGTATATATTATTATTTATTAAAACAAAAAATATTTTAAATACTTGATATAATAAAATAAGACATTAAAAATAATTTAAAAAATTAATTTATATTTTATTATCAATAAAATATTAAAATATCATTACAGTTTATCTAAAAAATACTTTATATTTTATATATATGCGTGTCCCCGTGTCATGTAAGATTTTAAAATTTGCGTGTCGGCGTATCCCGTGTCGTGTCGTGTCCCGTGTCCGTGTCAGTGTCCGTGCATCATAGTTTATGATAAACACTGACCAAATGCCAAATTTACAAATGCAGACATACATATACGCACACAATTAGATGAAAACATTTGTGTGAGTGCAGCTAAACACAGTTATCTAAAACAATAAAAGACCTGATTAAATTAAAGTTTTACTCATTATTTTATTGTAAAATGACAACAGACTCATACAATAAGAGAAAATAACGCACTTCTACTCTTGTAAAGCAAAATCATATTTTATTTGCTGCATTGAAAATCATCTCCTTATCAATTTGAAAACATGAAAGCAGTTAGTGTTCATCCATGTATCCTTTCTCCACTCCAAATAAAGAAAGAGGTTACATATAAATCTAATCTAAAACCGTTATTACCATAACAATGGTGATCGGTATAAAGTGGGGATGAAAAACTAAGGAAAAGGTCAGCTATTATCCATTAATAAAAAAAACACTGAACATATAAAAACACTAGTATAGAAAGAATTTTGTAGATTGTCCTCCCTATCTGATTTTAGACCGGATGAAGAGAAAGTTTTCTAAAGTTCGTGAGACCGATAATTCAGCCAGTCTTTGGAATAATTATTAATTTTATAAATTAAGATTGGTAAACAAATCCCCAAAAATCTTCTTCAAATTTTGTCACCGTGCAGAATTGAATATCATAGTTATTGTTTTGTATTAACACACGACGAGATTTTTTTTTAATTCATATTGATTTATATAAATATGTTTATTTTTTTGCTGAAGGCTCAATCAGTATCAAATACGACGGCAGAGCGTGCTATACATATAGCACAACTCTAAAAAAGGCACAAAATTGTATTATATTCAAAGGGAGTTATTGTGAGCATCATCCTGCCAAACTCATAAACCTTCATTCCAATTTATATTTCAACTACAACTTCCACTTGGGAAAGTCTAGGGGTCAGCAACTTTTTTAAAAGTTGGTCAGCATTTAACCATAAAAAAAATTGAATGATTCCACACCATTGAATTTAATCTCACACCATTAAAAACATTATTGATGGCCAATTGATGATTACAAAATACAAAAGTTGCTGGCCCCTAGCACTCCTCCGATTACAATTACTATTCACGCAATAATCAATTTTTATTTCAAGTTTTATTTAACAGTACATTCATTCTGTAGCATCAGCAAGAAAAATCAAGTTCATGACTAAACATTTTCTCCTCTACTAATATATGATGAATTAAAAGTTGGTGAACTTCTTTTCTTTCAAACTTTCCACAGTCTCCTTGAGGCTCACTTCCAAAGGAATAAATTCAAGTATCAAGCTCTCTGTCTTTTCTTTCGAAACTTGATATGTTGGCACATACGGCTTATCATCGGCGGACCTAATAACAATGATGACAATATGAAAGTGGTATAAGAAAAATCAACACAAGAAAAACTAGAATTGTTTAAATTTTGTAAATGTGAAACAATAAAAGTGGTAAAAAATATCATATAAAACATATATGTAACGACTTAAGGAATTTTGTATGAATAGTCTACAAATTAGAAAATTCTTTTAAATATAAACTCATTACTAAGGTCTGTTTTTCTTTAAGGAAGAAGACAATTGAGATACAGATCCTTCAGCTTGCATAATAAAGAACACGCTAAGAAAAGGAAATAACTGAATGCTTAGAGATTAGAGTTATAACTTATAACACCACTATTGAGAGTGAGACTCTGCATGCTGAATGGCTAACAATAATATCATAAATCACTTGACCTACAAATTGTAAATTTAATTTTGAAGCAATATTGAATTAAACAAGAGTACTAAACCCTAGATGAAGAAAAAAAAAATCAGCTATAAGTAAATTAAAAAGTACATGTGCATTACCATATCACAAAAACTTAGAGATAAATAGATCAGATTAGAATGAAATTTATGAGGTATCCTACTAATATTACAAGTATTCTTATGCCCATGCTTGACAACTAACTTCATCATTCTCACATCCAAAGTTCATAAAACCTAAATCTAGCAATATTTTAATTTCCAAGATTAATCCTTATCTGGAAATACAAAGGCCCTTCAGAACACAGCTCTTGGTTTGGACTGAGAAATTCAATGAAATTATCATTATAAGAACTAAGAGTTGTACTAGTTGTCTAGTTGTAAAACTTCTGCACCAAATTTTCTAGACATTTCCAATTGCATTTTAGATAGACAATAAATAAAGTAATAAATACTATATTCAAATCAATGATGAATCTTTTAAGTAGATTGAGTTTTTAATCAAATAATGGAAGTATCAAAAGAAATTGATTCAGCAAATAGGGATTCGTATGAATTCTTGAAGGTAATCAAATAATGAAACTTACTTCTCTGGAAGGGGTAATGTTGGGTATAAATCACGTAAAAGTTTCACAATCCCTGAGAAATGTTCTACTCTTTCTACCATGCAATATCTCCCACTAGCTGAAAGAATTTCATAAGCCTGGATATGAGCATTTGCAACATCTTTCACATTGACCCATCCAAAAGTAGCATTTGGAAATGTTTGTGCACCTGCATCAAGGATGTCAATGATTTTCTTCTATTAAGCACGAGGAGAGGTCTTATCAATTGGAAAACCAAAAATATTTGGATCACACAAAAACAACTAATATTCATAAAATAACTAAATAAACAAACAACTCAAAATATATAGATACTTTTTTTTTTTTTCAATATTTTTGTTGTCTTATTCTGCATCTTCTGGTTGCTATGCATCTAATTAGATCAATTAGACAATCATAAGAGAGAATATATTGTCAACAAATATTTCGGTTAAATTCACACATTTATATTGTACTTTTATAACCCTCATTTACTATTTCAATTTTCATTCCACATGCGAAAAACAGAATTTTAAAAATTACCATTAATTACATTCAAAACACCACCAGCACTTGTGTTAAGTACTGGTTGCAGAAGAGGTCCAATCACCATTGCTGGGTTAATAGTGACCAACCGGATGTTGTTTTCTTTTGCAAATTTCCAGGCAGCATCTTCAGCCAATGTCTTTGAAAGCACATACCAGTACCATGACTGAAAAAGAAAAAAAAAAATGGGAAATAAAATTGGTGGTGCCAGAGTCTCAAATTTACAAGGGATTGAGCTTATTCATATGAATCAAAATCAAGTCAACAACACATAAAACTAATTCCACTTCCGCTAATTTGACCTAATTAGGCGAATATGATAACAATTTTAGGGACAGGGCACATACCTTCGACTCCTTACAGAGTTCTGGATCGGAAAACCAGGTCTCATCAACTACTACTTCAGGAGTCAGAGGCCTTCCATTAAATGTAACAGCAGCCATTGAAGAAGTTAAAACTACGCGCTTCACCGACTGAGATTTAACACATGCTTGAAGAACATTGAGGGTTCCTTTAACTGCCGGATCCAAAAGCTCAGCCTGAAGAAACAAAAAGAAACGCAGCGTCATGAAGAGGAGATAAGAATAAAAGATACAAATGAAATGTATAACCGAACCGAACCTGTGGATCGTTGACATCACGATAAAAGGGAGATGCTGTATGAAAGACACCATCACAGCCTTGAACAGCAGAGTCGAACGAACCTTCTTCTAGAAGATTCGCCTTCAACAGCTGTAGTCTCTCCTTGGCACCTTCAAGCTTAGTTAAGTGCTCTACCTTTCTCGGATCATCTGCAAGTTGTTAAGAGCAACACATTTGAAGAGATAAATACATAAATAAATAAATAAATTAAAAGTGATGGTAGAGTAAGAATAACAGACTTGTGTCACGAACAGTGGCCCTGACAGTGTAACCGCGATTAAGAAGAAACTTGACGATCCATGAAGCGATGTAACCGGAAGCTCCGGTGACACACACCACCTTGCCGTCGCTGCTGCTCATTCTTCAATATTCTCTTCGCTACTTTGTTGCTTGCTATACTTATCGGTTCTCTTTCGGAATGGATCCTCCCGTATTTTTCTTAGTCCTGCTTAAAAAATATATGGTGAAAAATCACGCTTGATAAAATAATTAAGGAACAAAAATGGAGAGAATCCATTCCTATTCTCTTTGAACCAAGAACCAGAAGCACAATGGAAGGAGAAAGAAAGAATAGAAAGGAAAAACAGAGTGCAGAAGGAGAAAAACAAATGACTTGCAATAGAAGTAAACAGAACTATTCCAAAATAAATGTAACACACTCTCATTTACATAGTGTAAGCTATTTATAGCCTAAGGTACTAACTAACACTATGTCACAGACTCAAAAAATTGAATTAACAGAAAACCAATTATTTAACACTTGAGTCTTGATTTTCTTGATCTGTTTTGTTATATGCGTTGGATGATGAGTCGAATACACTTGGGTTCTTTATATAGACACAAGTTCATAACTCTACCTTATGAGTTCACAACTCAACATGACGAATGCGCTTACATGTCCCTCATGACTGCAGATAAAACTAACAGTCCTAAGCACTTGTCACAGTTTTACGTCCAATGAATAAGGGTGAGTTCATGTAAAATCATTCATACATACTTTGGTTTTCAATGAAAAGTTTGAACAATGTGAACAACCACAAATTAAATGAAAATACACTACACTCTAATTTAATGCTACTAATTAAATTTACTCTTTTAACCTTATTAATTCACATTGTTTATCCATTGTTCAAAAATCTTGTTGGTTACCTATACTTTTCCTAAATTAGTCATTCATAAATGTTAGAGGAAATTACACCTACCTTCTCTAATATCCGACAACATAACACTCCTAATTTTGACATGACAGATCACACTTGCCTCGTGTGAAATATCCAATTTACCGTTTTTCTTAAAAGCATTCTTTCTTTCTATCTTCCATTGTTCTCATTGAGTCATTGTCTGGCCGAGTAACAGATAAAAAAAACTTGCATCAAACTATATTAATTAATAACAAACGTACAGCATGAAGCTAGGATAAATTGTTTGGCATAAAAATGACAAAATAATTGAAATCTAAATAAGAGTATAACACCCTCAAGACAGCACACCGATATTCTAGCTAGGAGTATTTTGCAAGACAACGCTAAAACACAGAAACAAACAATAAATATAAACACCGAAAACAATGAGTAATTATGTTCTTCTTCTAGTTCATCCTCCAATGATATAAACCTAATTAAGTTCAAGTTATTGAATGTGGCCGTTGTTGTTGTTGAGCCATATTCTGATGATTCTTTATTGAGATAACAACACAAAGTTCTGGCACCAATTCCACATGGACCAAGAGTTAAATGATTTAATTTCTTCTAACAGTTTTTAACTATCAACTTCATTTAAAATTGACTGCACCTGAATTTTCACATTTTTCTAAAATCAAAGTAATTCTCTGTTGGACGTTGTGGAATGCGAAAAATTTGTTATACGGGAATCTTTGTATTTTTGTATTGGACATTGTAGAAGGCAAGAAATTTAGAGGTTATTGAAAGTGAAAAACTAGCAGTAACAATAATTATGGAAATAGCAAGAAAATTCTAACAAAAGATGACTAAGTTATAGAGTATCGTATTTTGTGAATCTTCAATCTCTTTGGTTAATTTTTCTTTTACTAGTATTTGGTGTTTACTAAAGTGGAAGATTTTTTTTTTTTTGTCTTTGTTCTTATAATAAACAATGTATTTTTTTTTTTGAATTTAGATTTTCTAAATTTTGAATTTCACTTTAGAAAATAAAGTGTGATCTCTTATCATCTATTTTATAGGTAAGGCCAAAAGAAAAAAAAAAAGAGAACATTTAAAAAGTAAGAGATCACACTTTATTTTTTAAAGTAAAAATCCAAAATTGAGAAGATCCATATTCTTTTTTTTTACAAAGCAATGCAATTATATATCTTTAAAAAAAATGAATATCACATATTAAATTTGGCGGTACTAATTATTATTTACTTTTTTATTTTTGAAATTAACTGGCTTGGATATAAATTTTAATTTTTTTTAATTCAAAATTAAAAAAATTCTGTTTTAGATAAGCAATGCTGGGTTTTGCGAAAGTAAGATTAAAAAAAGTTATATAAATATCTAATTGTTTTGAAAATTTTGTTTGAATTTTCGGATAAGTTAACTTACTCTATTAGTGAATTGATTGATGTATTTTAAAACAAATAGTACTAGATTTAGACGAGATATACTTTATAAAATATATAAATTAATTTTAAATTTAATAATTATAAAATTAAAAAAATTATACATAAAAATTGAACTTTAAATAAAATTTAAAAAATAATCCATTTAAATTTATTTATTTGACTTCATATTATATTTTTTTTATTTTTGTTCTTTAAGTAGTTATTTTTATTTTTTTAGATTATATTTAAATACTATAGTACAAATATAAATTATTAGATAAAATACAAGTTTGAATATAATCTTTCAATAGTTAAAATTAATATTCAATTTTTTCATTTTATTTTTCATGAATTACAATAATATCATATATTTTTAATAATATTACAATTAAACAATATAGATTGTTAAAAGAAAAAAATGTGATATATAGATTATTATATAACTAATGAATACAATTAAATAAAAAAATATAATAAGAATTAAAAAAAAGAATAAAAGACATCATATATTTTAGTATTTTAGAAATTTATCATCTAATATACAAGTTTAACCAATTAAAAGAAAAACTATAGTCATCAACCATATTCTTCACATAAGTATTAGTAAGAATAGATAGAGAGAAAAAAAAGAGAAGATAAAAAATAAGCGTGAAGTAAATGTTGTTTTATATAGTAAATATATATGAAATGAGAGGATGTATTATGTTTTAATATTTGGTTTATATCTATTAAAGAGAAATAATATTAATATTGTCTTATATAAAAGTAAAGAGTAAAAAAATATAAAAAATATAGAGTAACCTAAAAAAAATAAATGTCATGAGCATGAGAAGAAAAATGAAGAAGCATTTTAAGTTATACTTTTATATAGTAAATATAAAAGAGAGTAAGTCAGTAAGTATGAAAAGAGAAGATGCATTATTTATGTTTTATTATTCAATTTATATCTATTAAAAGAAAAATAATATTAACATTGAAGGCATATACATAGTACCCTATAAACAAGTAAAGAGTAAGAGAATATAAAAATCAAAGAATAATCTAAAGAAAAATAAATGTCACGAGAGTGAAAAGAAAAATAAAGAAGAATCCTAAGTTGTAATACGAAGAATGAAACTAGGTTATGCCATCTTAGAAAAAAAATAACTATTAGAGAATAATCCTAAAATGATCTTGGTCTCTCTTTTAATATATCACTACAAGAAAAACGTTGAATATCGTCGGATTTGTCAGTGAATTTACCAAAAAAAATTTTGGTAATATGTTTATCATCGGAATAAATCCGACGGTATAAATCTCGCTAGTAATTATTTACTGATGGCGAATTCTTTCGTCTGCCGCTAATTATCGTCAGAATATTTTCGCTTGTAGTTTTTACCATCAAATTTTTCTCGGTAAATCCGACGGTAATATATTATTAATAATTAAATTAATAACTATTGACGGATTTAATCGATAGTAAATCTGACAATAAACTTAAATTTAATTTTTTAAAAACATTGTTTAAAAACTAATATATAATTCATGCATATTAAACATCTTATTTCAAAACTTGAGGATACAATATTTCATGATATAACAACAAATTTCAACAAATAAAAAAATTTTACAAACAAAACTAAAAAAAATCCTAAGAAACCAGAACAAAAACTTTACAAGTTTCAACAAGTAAACACAATTTATAAACAGAATTCAATAAATAAAAATTCTAAGGCTTGTAAAATTTAAAAGTCATAATTAACAAGAAATAAGAATAAAGAATGAACAAATTATACCTAAACTCCATTGAAAGATGCAGCCACAGAGGTGCAAAGACTGAGAGAAACGAAGCATCACGGCCAGCACAGCAACATCACTGCCGGCACTTGCTCGTATAATCTTAATTCACCAAGGGGTTGTTAAGTATAGTTGCGAAAACAAAGTGGATTCACAATTTCACTAATAGTTAGAATAGAAAATAAGACATACAACTTTATTATCCTTATATTTTGACAAAGTAGAAGGTGCACTAACATTTGGACCGACATTTAAACAACATATTTCATTATTATGTTCAATTTTTTGAGTCCAGAGCAACTAATTTGTATTCACAATCAACAAAACCAATTCAACAATTAATAAAATTAGCATATTCATAGTTAGCAAATCCAATCCTAACCTAATTCAACAATAAAATTAACAACAATAACATTTCAACAATTTCAACATGTTAATTTAACCTCTTCCATATTCTAATTAGATTCATAAATCATATTCTAATAAATGAATCAACTATTAAAAATTAATATAGAATATTAGAATAATTAAAAAAAACTTACATGTTGACTGTTGTTGTAACTATAGAATCGAGCAGTGCAATGCAGGAAGTAACATCCACAAAAGAGAGGTGAGGGAGGGATTGGGACACGATGTGGTGCGGCGAGACGCAAGCACTCACCAGGCGTTGAGTGCAGTGATGGCGGATGAGCAGAATACGAGACAGATAGAGCAAGACAGCTAGCGACGAGCACGCGAGAGACGACGAGCGGAGGAGGCGTGACGAGACGCGGGCATGTGGTGGATTCGGTGAGAGCAAATGACGTGGTGGATCCGGCGAAAGGCACGGCAACGGACGCTAGCGTGTGGTGGCGGTGAACCGAGATGAGAGTGGGAGGGCTGGGCGAGAAGGGGGCGGCGGTGTGCCTCTATGTGTATGGATGGGAGTGAGAGTGAGAGAGCTGTGGGTGGGGTGGGTAATTTTAATTTATGACAAGATTACCGTCATATTTACCGGAGGATTTATCCACCGATAATGCTTTGCGAATGACCACAGCATTGCACTAATTAAGGTTACCGATGGATAAATTCACTGGTAAATCCGATGGTAATGCTCGCGCCAATTTTTTTCTTTTTTACCTCCATTTATTACTGGCAAATTTACTGTTGGAAAATCAAATCCGATATAACTTTTTTACCTGATGAATTTTTTTGTCAAATTCACCGGTAAATCCCGTCGGTAAACCCACTGCTAACTAGGGGTGTACATGGTCCAGTGCGATCCGAAGACCCTGCCCGGACCTGAACACTTTTGGAGCTAATTTGGTGTGATTTCACCTATATTTATACTCATTTCAAGAATACATATTAAGAATAAGATTAGATACGTTGACATGTGATAGTATTTAGGTGTGTCTTAGCGTATTAGAGGATTTTTTATATTTTTTATTAGGACACGGTTCGACACAAAAGACACGTGCATCGAGTGTTGATGAATATTGTGTTTAAAATGCATTTGACACGCGAATACGATAAATTAAAAAAGTGTCCGTACTTTATAGAATACCGTTAATGTATTGAAATCTTAAAAGCAATTTTCTTAATTTTTTTTTGTTTGGAGTTATGCTTCTACTAATTGATTATCATAAAAAAAGAGACATATAAGGAAAAAATTTTAAAAGTAAATTTTTTAGGCTAAAGAATTTTAATATAAATTTTAGAGGTGTGCTTTACTTGGAAATGGAAGTTTTTGATGTATATACAGGTGGGTGGCAATTGCAAACATATAGGCACAACACGCAGGTAACATGCTGAGTCAGCATGCAACTCACATGTTGGACACATGGCAAAATTGCACGTAACACGTAAGTAACGTGTTGCCACGTGGCGCTCATCCATTCAACACGTAGCCTGCGAGGTAAGTCTTCTGTCTATAAAAACCAAAGCTCATAACCATTTTTCTTCATTATGAGAGAAGTGTTTTTCTCCAGGGTCGGTGCGATGGAGGGCACTACAAATATAGTGATTTACCACAACAGTGAGGTCGTACGAAATACATATGAGAGTGTGAGTTTTGCGTGTGAGAATATATTTTCGTTTGTGGTTTTGTGCACTATAACGTTCATGAAACTACAGTATGGGATCTGTCAAAGCATAGAGGTTGATATCTTAAAAGGGGTGACCAACATTCTCTATAGGAGTCCGATTGTCGTATTTGGCAGCCTAATACAGTTTGAGGTTATGCCAATCATCGACGAAACTAGTATTCAGCGGATGTTTCATATTCACCAGCAAACTCAGGTGCAACACCCGAGGATTGATTTATGCATTGAGTTTGAGCATATTGTTGCAGATGAGGTTCAACATGATAAAGATGTGCAAGATGATAGAGCTGAGGCATACTTGGGAATGAACAATGATAGCGATGAGGAGTTCGAGGCTACGTACGAAGCCGGTGATGAAGACGAGGACGACGATGGGGGAGGTGAGGTAGTGGCGACAACTTTAGTGGTTCCAGCAGCCGCAGTTAGTCAACCAATAGACGTTCCACCTTTTATGCGTATCTTGGATCTTGACGTCATGCATGCACCAGAGTTTTCGAATATGCAAACGTAAGTACGTGAGCAGTGAGTAGTATGTTTACTTGATTTTGTTTTAGCGGATCGATGAACAACAAATTTGTTTTCTCATAGGTTTTGCTGATTCAGAGGATAGGGATTTTAGAATCGAAATGGAATACAGTTCAAGAAAATCAGTCATTGCGGCAATTCGGAGTTACACTATCTCCAGAGGAGTCAATTACGTTGTTTATAAATCCGAGCCACAGACGTTATATGCAAAGTGCAAGAATTATGGACGTGGGTGCGACTGCCTTATCTGAGCCAGCTTGATATAGAAGAAATTCTGTTGAGAGATTCAGAGGTACAACGGGAGGCACACGTGTTTCATGGGAACGATCTCACAGGATCACTTCAAGTTAGACTCGGACACGATTGTTGAGGATATGAAGTCATTGGTTGAATCCAACCCATCCATAAAGGTCAAATTTATAATTTCGGAAGTCCAGGCAAGATTCAACTACACTGTTAGTTGCTGGAAGACTTGGCTGGCAAAGCAGAAGTCAATAGTCAAGGTTTTTGGTGGATGGAAAGAATCTTACTAAGTTTTGCCGTTGTGGTTCTTGGCAATGGTTCAAAAGATGCCTGGTTTCACAAGTCCAAATAAAAACACAACCTCTGTATAACGGGAGTCAAGAGGTGGACAGTGTTAGGATTCTTCATTGGGTATTCTGTGTAAGATCCTGTGTTTTTATAAAATTAAATAATAAATTTGTTTATGATTTATTATATTTAACTAAGATTATATTTTAAGAGATTTTATATATAAATTAAGCAATTTCTTATTTATGATTTAAAACTTTTGTAATTGAACAATAATAAGAATTTTATAGGCTTTAAGTTGAATAATTAGGTTTTTAACTCTATTTCATGATTATAAAGGAAATTAATTTTTATGATCTCTAATTATTGAAATGGAGTATTTATTTGAAAATAAATTTTAAGTTGATAATTAAATAATATTTTTAAAATAATTTTGAGGGATTAATTTAAAATTCAATTTAATACAATATCCCCTAACTTTATTAAAATTTAACAAATTTCAATTTGTCAAAAAATTTCTAATTTTACAATTTGTCCTAAATCAAACCCCAATTCTAAAATTAAACACACAAAATCCTAACCCCCTAACACCGACAGCACCGCCATCCACCCCCCAAAACCCTCAGCCATTCACTCATTCACCGAGAAAGAAAGAAAGAAAAGCGGGATGAAAGAAAGGGAGAAACGAGCAGAAAAGAGAGGAGCTGGTCGGCATTGCTGGGTCTGTCGCCATAGTAACGCACCGTTGTCGCTGTGGAGTAGTCGCCGTCGAGCCCAGGTCGAGAGAGAGAGAGAGAGAGAGAGAGAGAGAGAGAGAGAGAGAGAGAGAGAGGCCGTCACGAAGGTTGGAATTGAGATGAGAGAGAGAGAGCCGCGAAGGAGGATAGAATCGCGTGTTGCCGCCGCGTCCAGTCACCGTCCGTGAAGCCATCATCGCCGCTGAAGCTCTGGGTCGCCATCAGCTTCGCGCAGAGCTCCCATGGGTGTTGCTATCGAGCTTGCAAGTGAGAGAGGGAGGCGTCGCTACCTATGTCGCCGTCGTTCCTCCACCGTCGTCGAAGATCCACCATCGAAGTTGTTGGGCTCACCGTCATTGCACCTAGGTTGCTGCTGCGTCACCAGAGCTCCATGCCGCCGTGCTGGCCATCGGAGACCGCAACTAAAGCCTTTGTCTTCTTGGGTTTTAATTTCCACGAGTTACTCGGTTGTACAACCGTCACCAAAACCGGGCCAGATTTTTACTAGTAACTGCTTCTTCCTTTGTTGAATCTGTTTTGCTTCTATTTTGCTTCACCATTCTGATTATTGTTGGTGTCTCCGCTGCCTTAATCACTCGGAGTGATGCTTCTGCCGCTAGAACGGATGTCTGGGTCTGATTTCTATTTTTTTTGCTACTGGAAACAGACACCGGAGCTGTTCCTAATGATTCTGGTCAGGTATATTTTTCGATTCTAGGCCATTTACATGTTTTACTATCTTTGCCATGCTTGTTCTGATTCAATTTTTTTGTATATGTACTTGTTTGGGTTTCTTGAAGCTGTTTCAGCTACTGTAATTTCAAATTGTAATAACGCGGTCGCTATAAGAGGCGTCAGAGTATGCTGTCGCTGTTGCCATGAATTAAAAGGAAAGGGAATTGTCACGATAAGTTATGCGGACTCAGGTAGGGAATTGTTTTAAAGTTAAAATATTTTGGGGTTGAATACCTGATAAGTTTAGTAGATTAATGCAAGTGAATTCATTTCTGTACTTGAAATGATTTTCTACTGTGATTGAAGTTGTGGTTGAATTGATTATTGATTTGTCAGTTTTTTAAAATTCCGGTGGAAATTATTGAATATGTTGATTTTGAACTTTTCATTAAAATTGGTTCTTATTGATTCTGAATGATGGATTCGGAAATGTCAATTTAAAATGTTGGTTTTGTTGAGTTGAGATTGAAAAGAGAGGACCTGTAATGGGTGGCAAACTTCAGTTTTTAGGGGAGGTGCTGTCAGAATTTTTCTAAGAATTTGAAGAAGTTTTAGTTGTGAATTCGAAATTGATTTTGATTTAAGTAACTTCAATAAAGAGGTATGTTTTGAATGCTTTTAAAGATTATTAAAGAAAATTAGATTTTTATGATTTTGTTAACTTGTGGTTTTAAACTCATTTGGTTTCTAATAATAAGAAGAGATTTGATTAACTAGCTAAATACTTTAAAATAGTAAATTGAATATAAATTCAAGGGTTTGGGAATAGAAATGTGAGTTTAAGGTTTTTAATGAAATTGAACATAAGAGTTAAGAGGAAG